>NW_017731949.1:1102254-1106700 GCF_001890085.2 Hipposideros armiger | reverse complement strand
AGGGGAACAGACAAGTTGCTGTCCTTTTGTTCTTCAGTCTAGTTGTGGAGGACATCACTTCACTGGCCCAAGTTGGCACCATCATTGCGCTCTTCCAGGGCGAGGCAGATCAGTCGCTGGCTTCTGGACGGCCACTCACAGCGACTGCTGGCCGCTCACGCTAGCTGCTGGCTACATACAGTAGCCCATGGCTACCCACTGCAGCAGGGGCTGCCGCCTACACCGCCCCCGACAACTCACGTCAGCCCAGCTCCAGGTTGAGCTGTTGTTCAGCATCTTAGCTGTGGAGGGCAGTGTCACTTGCCCTCATATGTGGTATCCGAACCGGGGCCCTCTGGTCCCAAGCCAGCTCTTAACCAATGCACCAATTGGCCAGCCCGACCACACACATTCTTTCTGGCCAGTGATTGCCACTCATGTTTCCTTGGCAAGCCACGGGGATCTCAAAGCCTGAAGGAGTCAGGCAGGAGGTTTAGCTGAGGAGACCTGGCCACCTGGGGATTCGGGGCCACTCAGCTTCACCTGGTACATGCCAGGTGAGAAAGTACGCCCAGTGTTTCCATATCTTTCAGTCTTTTTAAGAGAAGTTAGAAAGCCATTTTTTAAATGTAAATGCTCCCAAATTTTAAAAGTTGGCAGTTACCTTCTTTTAAAGTACAGTATGGACCAAATAAGATAAACATATCTATGGACTGGATTTTCCTCTGTAGTCCACTAGTCTGAGGCCTCAGGAGAAAAGAATAATTGGGACATCCTTATAGGACACTATGATCTTTCTGTATTCTTTGTTTGGTGCTCCCAGCATTTCCATTAATAATTCTCCCAGGGTGAAGCAGGAACTCATTTGGCCAAGTTTTGCCTTGGGCCACCCAAAGGACATCAACTCCATCTATACCCTCAATCAACAGTGTTCAGGTCAAATTGCAGACAATTGGACTTTAACTACAGCTATTATTCTACAGCCTTCATCCCATGGAGAGTCCTGTGCTAACCGTGGAGCTGAAGGGTGAGTAAAAATGGCTCCAAGATAAACAAGGAAAGGGTGATGAGACTCCAGCAACTTGCACATATTGGTGATGTCCACCTTTCATCCAATAAGCAACCTGGGGGATGAAAGAAGTACCATAGTTAGAGTTGGGAGACCTGAATTTGGGTCACTACCTGTGACCTGGGTCCCCAGACATTCCACCTGAGGCCCCAGGCATCATGGAACAGAGACAAGTAGTTCCTGCCAAGCTCTGCCCAAATTGTAAATTCACAGGCAAAATAAAGGAATCTTGTTGTTTTAAGCCACTGTGTTTTGGGGGTGGTTTTTTTTTTNAAAAGGACGCAAAATAAGCAAAGCAGACCCTTGCTCTTTGGGAGGAAAAAGACCATTATTAGATATTTCATAGCGTCATGAAATGTGATAATTGTGCCCACAGGGAGTCAGAGCTCCCAGAAGTGCTGGCTGCCCCAGGTGAGCTGTTTATGCCGAAGCACTGAGAATATGCCACCATCAGTCACCACCATGACTTCCTTTGTCCCGCTATTCTGGAAAACCAGGTAACATTTGAAGCCTCCATCTGCACCAATTCCTTAAATGTTGGGTCTCTATTCAGGAGAATCTGCCACTGAATCGCTCCAGCCTCCTGTTGGCTCCTGGAAACCAGGGTGTCTTAGGGAGGAAATATTAATAACTTCCTTTTATGGATCACACTTCATGTGACACCATCAGGGTTGGAACTTTATGTCACTTATCTCATTTAAATATCCTAACAACTCTTTGAGTTGGATATGATCAGCCCCATTTTACAAAAGAAGAAAATGGCTCAAAGAGGTAAGATTTAGCAGCTAGTAAGGAAGAATAGGAACCAGTATCCCAACCTGGATCTGCTGATTGCAAAGCCCCCACACCCAGTATCCTGTACCAAGAAGACTCTCTCATCTTTGTCATTTTTTTTCCATGTCTCTTCCTCCTAAACCTGACACATAGTAGACCCTTAATAAATACTCGTTAGAACTGAGCCCCTTTAAAAATTGGAAATGAATAAGCAAAGTTGGATAAAATCACGAATCCAGATTGGCCCTATAAATCATCTTCAACAAGGAAATATAAATACCAATGAATTTTCAGTGAATTTGTACATGCTTTGAAGGCTTTCAGTTGAACTTTCTTGGTTTCCAGGGTTTAGATATTTTAAAATGCAATTTAAAGGGCTTACTTCCATAATCTAAATAAGATTCATTTCTGAGAATTAAGAATCAAGTTACCATAAACAGGTAACAATAGCCTCTAAGTACCACATCTCATCACGTCATCTTACTCCTAAATGTCATCTGCCACTCTGTACCCAGGACCTACCATAATGCCGGACACATTATCATTCTACAATAGATATTAATCAAGACTGTACCTTGAGGTACAATTACAACTGAGACAATGGTGTGCCCATGCTCAGAGGCAGCACAACTGGACACATATAGTATAGTTGGGTTAGGAAACCTAAATTTTTCCTTATACACTGTCAGGGTAAAAAATGCCATTGTCATTTAAAGTGATCAAACCTATATCAGTTTAGAAACAATGTTAACACTTGGCCATTTTTGTTGCTAATGCAGATTGCAAAAAGCAGACCAAGCTTTATAAGATTTTCCTATCCTGTTTTCTCATCTCCATGTCTTCAGTTTCTTAACTGTAGCTAATAAATGAAATAAAGAAATCATGTTTGTGGAATGGCAAGTAAATCCTTCTCTACTTTCCAGTCAACGTAATTATTATGCACCTACTGTATGCCAGAACTGTTCTAGGTGCTAAGAATACAGGATTCAGAAAAATCAGGATTCCTGCTCATGATGCTTACATTCTAGTTGATAAGAGATAGACAATAAAACTATAATATGACAGGAAGTGATGAGAAGGAAAACATAAGCAGAGGAGGGGGACTAATACCGGGGACTGAGAGGCTAGAGGGAACTTCATTTTATCTGGAAGCGTCAGGAAAACAGCCCATGTAGTTGGTGTTTTGGAAAGCCTCAGGCATGTGATCCTATGTCTAGGGGTCCATTGGGAACCTGAGCTGTGTTTAGACCTGGGATCCTGACCACTTTGGGAGACTGAGGGACTTGAGGAAATGCTTATGGCAGAAGGAGTTGAGGGAGTAGGGTTTGCTCAGGAACAATGGGCCAGTGGAAGAGGGACAGGCTTTGAATATATATCATGGTGTCGACCACTCGGGCTATCCTCAGCCTCTGCCCTAGGGACCATTGCTGAGTCTTGGAGGAGGAGTCTGCAATAGTCAGCAAAATTCAGAATCCAAGATGAGGGGTTCAGGCAGCACTGCTCTATGTGACAGGGTGCAGCTGTGGGGCTGAGTGATGACAGTCCTTTCTCTAGGGGTCCCTATTGGAGCCACATGTGGCCAGCATGCTAGGAGTGTCATGGTGTAGACATGGCAGCCTCCAGGGAGCTTGGGTGGCCTCAGCTATAGCTACCACCAGGGAGAAAGAGAGCATCAGAGGAGGACAGATGGCACATGTCAGGTGGCACCTGAAAGGGCCACTTATTTGTGTAGGAGAGTTTGTGTAGGAGATACCTCCCAGGGAGCCCTTGGCTAACTGGGGTGTCGAGTCCCTCTGGTGGAGGGAGAGCCAGAGAAATACTATGATGTTACTTCTACCCCAGGATCTGTGTCCTGAAGAAACAAGATCAAATCCAATGAGAACACTCTGCTTTAAGCTTCAGCTCTGGAACCCCCTGTCTTTGCTGGGCCCCCCAGGCTCCTTGACAAGGGTCTCTCCTCCAGCAAGTAGAGGGGCTGATCTAAATGGCCTCAATGATCTAAATGCCAATAATGACATTATAGGGTGAAAGATCAGGACCTGGGAATTCGCATTTAATAGGTAATAAAATGATTATGAGGAATGCAGTAAAAATAGCATAACTGTGTAGCCGGGAGAAGCTTATCTCACATGACAAATATGCCTCTTTCATACTTGTAGAATCCTCATACCCAAACTTTGGATAACAATCTTCAAACTAAACTATGATCCACGTGGACCTATTTGCCATAACGAACCCACCGGTCTACACATTCATTAGACATCATTTAAAAGGGAGAGTTTGTACTTCACCGCAAGAGGAGTGAATGCCTCTTTCTGACTTCCCGGGCCAATCCCGATTTTGATCCTTATGCATCGACCCTGTGTCATGTGCCAGCTCAAGACCTTCGAACAAAGCTATTCAAAATTACTGGGGCCTTGGAAGGCATTTGTGAAATGCAAAAGTAAAATGTCACCACACACATTCTTTCTTTTTTTTTTAAAGATTTTTATTGGGGAATTGGGGGATGGAAACAGTGCTGGGGAATTGGGGGGAAGGGGAACAGACAAGTTGCTGTCCTTTTGTTCTTCAGTCTAGTTGTGGAGGACATCACTTCACTGGCCCAAGTTGGCACCATCATTGCG
>NW_017731949.1:1056553-1100619 GCF_001890085.2 Hipposideros armiger | reverse complement strand
AGGGCAGTGTCACTGGCCCTCATATGTGGGATCCGAACCGGGGCCCTCTGGCGTCCCAAGCCAGTTCTTAACCATCGCGCCACTCGGCCGGCCCAGGGGTGGTTTGTTACATAGCAATAGAGGGCCAGAATTATCATCATCACTATGGACAGTGAAGAAATCAGGAGCTCTGAGAATCCAGGGAACCGAGATCTGCCCCGGCCTGAATCTTCTCACATATGGGCTTGCTGTCCCGTGTTGATTTGTCCTGGCCCTGTAGCTGTGACTCTGTGTTTTCGTTCTACTCTTCCTGAGTCACCTTACCCCTTGCTTTCTCTTCTAACAGCATAGCTGTCTCCATGTCCCTAATCCAAATCCCACTGAAAGAGGGCCTCTGATTGACTCAGCTCATCATTTCATGTGAGGCTGTCCTTTGCTGACTCGGCTATAGATTGCCTGGCTGTTGTCAAATCAGACACCATCTTTGGTCCAATCACCTGTCACAGGGGATGTCATTTCAGGAGGCACCATGGGAGAGCATGTTTCTCTTGGAAGGTGTTTTGGAATTCATTGATATGATCTATATGTCTAGAACAGAAATGAAGAAACAAGGAAAGAAAAAATGATAGTAGAATTTTGTGCAGTGGACAACAGTCTTCAAATTGGATATACATATTTTCCAAAGGGTACACTAGCTCTGTGATCTGTGATCCAGACTTGGATGGTTTTCAGAGAGTCAACTTGCAATTGTTCTCTTCCTAAATATTATCAGGAGGTGTTGTGCTGGTTTTCCTTTTACATTTTTACTTTAAAAGTTGGCCTTCTCCCATTTTACAAAAGCATGGCGTATCCTTACCCTTCCTGAATATTTTCAAGTGAATTGCTTCAAAGTATAAAAACTTTCAGAGTGCCCAACAGTGACATAATTCAAACATTGGTGTCCCCCAATGTTGACCCTTCATTCTAGGGACCATTAAAATATCCCCTTCTGTCACAGTAAGAGATGCATTTCCAAAAATTTTACTTTTTCCTCTTCAATCCGGAATACATTTTTAATTGCTTGAAACCTGATCGTACTGAGGAATGTTTTAAAAAATTAATTTAGATTTATTTATATATTTCTTGCCACAGAGGAATATGGTCATTTTAATTTGAAATGCTGTGTCAGGTTGGTGATTGTGACATGGGGTTTCTGTATAGCATATTCACTAGGGGATGCCCTTGGGAGGAACCCTGTGGAAAGAAGAGGGAGGAGACAGGAGGGGCAGAGGGGTGAGTCAAGCTGTGATGCAGCCCTATGGCAGATTTGGCCAACCCCATAGGAGCTGTGCCTCTAAGAGGGTCTGTCAGGGCTGCCTGCCCTGCCCCTGCCCTGTGTCTTTACACCCCCACCATAATCACTCATAGAAAGTGGGCTGCCTGAGAAAGGATGTGACCTTGGATGAGGCAGCTCTGCAACTGAGGCAGACCTGGCAGGGCTGCGGGTAGGGCTGGTGGCATTTCCCCAGCCGAGGGAGTGGGTGGCAATAAGTCTTTCCTTGAAGGGGGATCTGGGCAGTGAATTATCACCATGATCACAAATGTCGATACTTATAATATGTCAGGAATTACATCCTTTCACAACTATTTACACTTACGATGAAAAACTTTAGGTGTAAATTTTAAAATGCAAGGGGGTACACAATTTGTGAAAATAATTTTAAAGGGATGTGAGACCGGGGTAGCAGGGCTCTTCTGGTTCTGGTCACTGTTGGAAAGATTCATTTGGAACCTTTTGTAAACATTGACATCTGTGACAGAGGCATATTAAATGTTCTGCTGTCTTTTCCTTCTGGACACCAAGCTAAGCTTTAACTCCCAGATTCCCCTGCAGATATATGGGGCCATGTAACTGAGTGCTGATCAGAGAATGTGGCAGAAGTAAATACACTGCACCCAAGCCCAGAGGGTGAAACTGCCTGTAAAATCCCCCACTCTCTTGCTCTTCTCTTTCCTGCTGCTCAGAAGATCAAGTGGAGGCCTCCAAGGCATTATGGGATAGCAGAGACACTAAACAGATGGTGCACTAGCCCCCGAATGATTGCATGGAGCAGAGCCCCCTTCGACCTTCTCTGGATTGTGACATGATCAAGAAACAAACCTTTATCATGGTATGAGAGTTTGGGATTGCTTGTTGCAGGAGTCAGCCCCTGCCAACTAATACAAAATCTATTGAAAAGAAAAAAAAAAACTCAGTGACTTCAGATGTTTTGTGATGTTTTTGATATCAGTCACAGGTAAGGAAAAACGCTGCTTGATTTCTAGGCTGCTTCAAAAAAAGTCAAAACGGGAAAGATTTCCTCCTGGTAAATTTCACCTAGTAGGAAATCAGCCTGAACTGAGTTAGAAGGAATTAGACATAATAAAAAACAAACAAACAAACAAAAAGCCAGTGACTTATCAATGGTACTTGCATAGCTGATTCTGGCTAGTGTGGCTGGTAATAGGAATGTGTATCAGTTAGGATTAAGTTCAGCAATATTTAAAAGAAAACCTAATGACTGAGGCTTAAAAAATGTGAGGGTTTATTATTTATCTCATATAACAAACTCAGGGTTATATTGTCCAAGCCTCTCCTAACTCTATGGTGACATCAGGAACCTAGGCACCTAGACTTTTCTAGATTTCCAGTCAGCCCTTTTTAGGGTATGGACCTCTTCACACTCATGGTTACTAGAGTTCCAGCTGTCATATTTACACTCTGAGCAGAAGGAAGGAGAAGTGGGGTCCCATGCACGCATGCTGGCTCTGGTAGATGCTGTGGTGCTCTAGCCACATTCCCTTGGTCTCTTCATTTCTGCCAGCTGTGCATAGTCCCCTGCGTACGTAGTTCCATGCACAGTGGAAGCATCACACACCAGCCACACCACAGAATCTCTTTGCTTTGCTGGGGCCACAGAAAATCACCCAACCACAAACAAGAACAACTGGTTAGTGTAGGGCAGTTAACAGCCCTAGAGGGATCCCAACCAATGGAAAAAAAGAGGCCCAACCTACTTGTCCTCCAGTGAGGCAATCGTGAGGCATGCTCTACACAGTTCCTTAGTGTCCCAAGTGGAACTGAGGCTCCCACTGGTAACTGGCTCATTAATGCTTCCTTCATTTGCTTTTCTCTCTTCCCCTTCCCACTCTCTCCTTCATTTGCTTTTTTCCCTTACCCTTTCCACTCTCCCCTCCATTTCTATTTTCTGTTTTCACATCTCAAGTAAACCACCTGTACCCAAGTTCCTCATCTCAAGATCTTTTGGGAGAACACAAACTCAGATGCCAACTGAGTCTGCCCACTTCAAGGAGTTTTTGTACAAACCCCTTTAACAAATTCCAGCTAATCTCATTGGCCAGAATCACGTCGCATGGTCATTCCAAGCTGCGAGAGAAATTGGGAAATGTAAGCTTTTGGTGGGCACTTTGGCACCACCACCTAAATTGAGACTGTTTATGTGGAAGAAGAAGATGCATTTTTGATGGACAACTAGCCAGTCCTGTCACAGACACGGACATCTATAAAAGTGAAGATCAAGGTATGTTAATATTGATCTTTTGGTGATTTTTAAGCATTAAATTAGTGAGGAGAGAAATCTGGGAAGTGAAATATATAAAAGCATTAACAGATATTAACAGATATTACCTCCATTCTGTTTAGTGCTTTTTCTGGATTTTTCTCCTGTTTTTTCATTTGAGATATATTTCTTTGTTTCCTCATTTTGGCTGCTACTCTGTTTGTTTCTCTGTATTAGGTAGATCTGCTATGTCCCCCAGTCTTAGCCAGGTGGTCTTATGTAGTAGGTGTCCTGTGGGGCCCAGTGGCAGTCTCCCTGGTCACCTGCTCGGGTACCCCAGGAGTGTCCCTTATGTGGGTTGTGTGTGCCCTCCTGTTAAAGTTGAGCCTTGATTGCTATTGGCATGTCAAAGGGTGGGATTGACCCTCAGGCTGACTGGCTATGAGGTTTGGCCACATCCACAGCTTACAGGCTGCTGTGCAGGGGGCTTACCTCACTGAGTGAGATTTGCCCCAGCAAGCTCTGGTGCCTGTTGAGACCACCCTTTGTGTGTGCCACTTGTGGGGCTACTTGGGTGGTGTTCTGCTGTGGTCTGAAGTCAACCTCCAAGTATGTTGGTTCTGGGCCTCTTGGGAGGGGCTCCAGCTCAGGCCCAGGTCCCTGTGACTTTTCAGGGACTACCTGGTAGGAGCTACAAAATGATCCTCAGTTGTTTGCTGCCTGTGCTAAACCTGGAGGCATGTGGGAGAGGCCATGCTATGAAACAAGAACATCTGTCACCAGTACCAGGCTTGGGATAGCTCTGCAAAAAGCCAGGACACCCAAAGGCTTGCTGCTACCTGCTGGCTCCCTTAAGGTTCAGCAGCTAATAAAGCCTCATGCGGTACACAAATTGGGTGAGGCAGGGTCTCAGGGAGCCACTAGAGTAGGAAGAGTTTTGGTCACCAGGTTAATGTAAATTCTAGTTTGGTGTCAGTGCTGAGCCTTTTGCTACTCAGCAAAAGTCTCAGAGCACACTGAGGCCAGTTGCCTCCTGCCAGGGGCCTGCTAGGCTCCCATAGTTTTCCAAGAAAGATTGTAATGTGGGTGAGACTGGCTGCTCTCGGATTAAGTGCCTCTGGTGTTGGGGGAATTGGATGAGGCAGAGTCCCAGTGAGTCAGCAGGATGGAGCGGCAGAGCTTACCAAGCCAATCAGATTCAGATTTGGCCAGAGGGGGCGGGCTTAACACAGGAAAGATGGCACCTACCTGCTTGCTGCACTGGGGGAGGACCTCACAGAGAGAAAATTCCAATTGTCCTCCAGTCCTCCCCCTTAAGCCATAGACCTCAGTCTGCCCACCCCTGTATGTCTCCAATGCCTTCTGTGTCACCGTCCCTCTGCCAGAGCACAAGGTGAGTGCCTGCGAGCGAGTGAGTCTGTGCGTGGGCCATTTAAGCGGATGTCTGGGTTTCCTGCAGCCTTCCGTCCCACCCAGATGGTCAGAATCCCCGCTGTTTTTCACAGCCAGATGTTTTGGGGTCTCTGCTTCCCAGCAAGAGTAATCTGGGCTGGGTAGCCTGGTGTGTGAGTCTGAGGTCCCTTGCTCCTCCAGGGGGAACCTTCACAGCTGAAATATCCATCCTGATTTTCAACCACCACATAAAAGTTTGGGGCCCATTCGGTGTCTCTGCCCCTCCTACCAGTCTCAGTGTGGTTTCTTTATATTTTTAGTCATAGGACTTCTTTTTGGCTAGACTTCAGACAGTTTGCCAGGTTGATTGTTCTATTATTTAGTTGTAATTTGAATGTGTTCATGGAAGGTTGCAGGCACAATGTTTACTCTCCCATCTTAGATCTCACTTCCACTTTAAAGATGTAAAATCAGGCTCACAGAAATTAGATATTTTGCCAGAAAACATTGATCTAGTAGATAGAAAATTGCAGAGCTAGGATACAAACCTAGATTTGGCTAACTTTGGAGCCCACACTCTCACCTAGAATTGAAATTAAATTGATCACAATGTTCTGCTTTGGGCTTAAAATGCCAACTTTCAGTGATATTTATTGATACAGTAATATTCAGTAATTTATATGATATTTTAAAAATTATTTTTCTTGGGCCGGCTGAGTGGCACGTTGGTTACGATCTGGCTTGGGATGCCAGCTCTGAGCAACAGGGATCTGGTTCAGATCCCACATGAGGGCCAGTGACACTGCCCTCTACAGCTAAGATGGTGAACAACAGCTTGACCTGGAGCTGGGCTGCCGTGAGTCACCGGTGACGGCATAGGCTGCAGCGGGGCTGCAGTGGGCTGCCATAAGCTACTGTGTGTGGCCGGCAGCCAGCATGAGAGGCTGGCAGCTGGTGTGAGCTGCCAAGAACTGCTGTGAGTGGCCGTCCAGAGGCCGGCGACCGATCTGCCTCATCCAGGAAGGGCGCAATGATAATACTAACATGGACCAGTGAAGCGACATCCTCCAC
Organism: Hipposideros armiger; assembly: GCF_001890085.2. NCBI lineage: Eukaryota > Metazoa > Chordata > Mammalia > Chiroptera > Hipposideridae > Hipposideros > Hipposideros armiger. The sequence continues at coordinate 1,094,638 of NW_017731949.1, read as the reverse complement.
AAGTAGACTGAAGAACAAAAGGACAGCAACTTGGTTGTTCCCCTTCCCCAATTCCCCAATAAAATCTTTTAAAAAAAATTTTTTTTTGGTCATTTTCTAAGTAACTGTTGTAAAATTAAATTAATGTTCCAGTTAATGGTCCCAGAAAATTATATTTTTCTGTCTGGAAGTCCTCATTTAAAAAGGAAAATATTTAATGTTTATAATACAACACTAAAACACCCAAACTCATTTTTTAAAACTTATTTTATGAAAATTTGAAAGATACAGAAAAATAAAGACAATAATATAATGAAAAGAAAAAAGAATTTTAGAACCTAATCCTTGGTCATTAAGGATCCATTTTAGCTGGGAGTATTTTATGTAGTAAGAAAAAAACGTGCTGTGTTTCAGTGAAATCATTCTCCACTAGTGGCCCCTTTGATTCACCATTGTAGTGATCTCAGCATTTTGAGTTGGCTTTGATAAAATGTGTTGAAATAACAACACATTATTTCTCTCTTCCCTATCTACTTTTCCCACAAAAATCTGAGGTGGTTTACAACAGGATATAGTCAATAAAGCAATAACAAAATGGAAAGCAGATCAGGGAGAACAAGAAGACAAATAAGCTTCTTCTGGGGGCATGCACAGTTACAGCTGTGGCCCAAAGTTGGAGCTCTGCTTCCTGATACCTGAGGCTAAGTGGACGGAACCATGCTTTACATTGTTGATGTTAGGAAAAAGACAGCTTGCAATTTCCCTAAAGCAAACAAATCTTTCCCAGCACCGAGTTCTAAAAAAAATTTTGTAGGGCTTAATTTCGGGAATCAGTCGCAGTGCATGAAAATTGTCCTCAAGAACAGTTTTACAGAAAATCTTAATAATAGATTTCATGGGCTTGGGTCCTAGAGTATAAGGGTCAATGAATGTTTAAGATTCAGCACTAGGATTCAATTAGGTGACAATGATTCTGCAAAGGGCAAAATGTATGCTCTTGTGAATCAGCAGGTTTCAAGGATAGATCTCAGAGTTTCTAGAGAAGTAAATACCTGACCCTCATATATACAATGGGAAATGATAACAGACAGCCTGCGGCAGTACTCTGGTAAAGCCAGGAAATCCTGGCAATTTGTTTGTTTTTTAAGGCAGCCACTTTTTGTTTGGCTAATGCAACAGAAATTACACCCCAGCTCCATTTCTCTTACCTATCTTTTTCTATAACAGCCTCTTCTCCCTTCTTTCTGTCTTGAACATGGATGTGATGTTTGGTGCAATGGCAGCTATCATGAGGCAAAAAGTGTGAGACTGAAAAGCCAATAGCAGTAGATGGTCTTGAGAAAAGATAGAAAGCACCTGGGTTTAGCTGACATGGAGATGTTAGTTCCATCTTGAGACAGCCCACTTACAGATTCTTAAGTAAACAAAATAATAATAATATAATAATAAATAATAAATATAATCTACCCTATTGGTGATGAGGTTTTTCCATTTCTTGCTATTAAAAGCAGCTCTACTTTTTACCTTTGCAAGAAGAGAATCGGCGTACTGAAAAAAAAACAAAAAACCCAAAAAAAACAAAGAAGCAGTTGACCAGTTAGTATTCTATTATGAAAATAAGGAGTCCAATCATGGATACCAACTCATGTGAAAACAAGTGGGACATGTGTAGAGTCAGTATTTTTTTTCAGGAAATAGTCTTGAGCCTACTCAGTATGGGGATAATTGCTTAATTGAGTCCTCAATGCATGATGCCCTAAAACTTGGTTCAGGTGGCTTTGATCACTAAAATTTTAAAACAGGAATAATTAGTCACCCATTAAAGCCATGTATAGCCTCAGTATAATCATCTTGGATCAACTGGTTTGAAAAACCAATGCTTCTCAGTGAACCTATTTGGATAATTAAGCTAAAGAATATGTCCCTGGATTACTGAATTAATTCATCTGCAGCTTGAGGTGAGTTGATATAGATTTAACCCTGGCAACTGTTAAAGATAATGATTTTAGCTTTCAAAAAGTTAATGCAACTCTAAAGTCATTATTTCTAAAACATAGAAATAAGTGTTGGCTCTTAATAATGAAAATATCTGTCTCTGACAAGGTGACATGCATGTAGTTCCTTTCAAAGCAGTTTCAGAGTAAGGGAAGGACACAGGACATCACAAGCCTGTTTAAAACCATTTAAAGTTATTCTTTTTTTTTCTTTTAAAGATTTTTATTGGGGAATTGGGGGATGGGAACAGACAAGTTGCTGTCGTTTTATTCTTCAGTCTAGTTGTGGAGGACGTTGCTTCACTGGCCCAAGTTGGCACCATCATTGCGCTCTTCCCAGGTGAGGCAGATCAGTCACCGGCTTCTGGATGGCCATTCACAGTGGCTGCTGGTCGCTCACGCTGGCTGCTGGCCGCTCACGCTGGCTGCTGGCTACACACGGTAGCCCATGGCAACCCACTACAGAAGGGGTTGCAGCCTATGCTGTTGGCAGCGACTCACGTCAGCCCGGCTCCAAGTTGAGCTGTTGTTCAGTATGTTAGCTGTAGAGGGCAGTGTCACTGGCCCTCATCTGTGGGATCCGAACCGGGGTCCTGTGGCATCCCAAGCCAGCTCTTAACTAATGTGCCACTCGCCGGCCCTAAAGTTATTCTTGATGTACTGATGTACTGTACTCTGAGTGTTTTCATATCAACCTTGGTTTTTATGATGGTTTAGTGTGAGCATCAATGACCAAAAATTCAAGTTGTCCTCATGCAACTTGGCCACACATTTGTTATTATTACTGATTGGGGTGTGGAAAGCATTTCTAGCCTTGCCACCTTCTTTTACATGAACTTGAGGACTAGATTAACACTTCAGTGGAATAGGAAGGACAACTATATTGCTGTGTGCATATACAGGAATGCTATTGTTCTTGCTTCATTTGTTTCAATAGCATAATACTGGTCATTTGTGGAAATTCAAATAACACTGAAATTAGAGGAAAAGGTATGGTAACATCCCTTATGTAAAATTAAGTCATAAATACAGCTTGAGTAGACAAAGTGTTTTCTCCAAAAGTTTCCAATTACAAAAGGAAAATACAAAATTTTAAGTATTCTTGGTGTTTTTTGTTTCAAGTACATTGGTTTTGAAAATGTAGTAGTCAGAGATGTAAATAACTGTTTTCTTTGCAGTCACCTGCTATGAAACTCTGAGTTTCTCTTTATTTTTGTTGGGTGTAATTTATCATTTCATAAGTTTTGTCAAAAACCATTTCTGTGAAACACATGGCAGAATGTCTCCTACAGTAAATGAAATAGTAATTCAACTTATCGTTGTTTAGGTCATGGCTTGTTGTAAGAGACCACTTTTTCTGGATCACCAGCAACATAAACAAAGGGTTTATCACAAAATAAATGAATGTAATCTACAATTTTTCATTTAACTGTATCAGAAAACATTTGGAGGCTATAGTCACATGCTCATTGAATTTAATTGCAATAATGTTATTGGCATGACAAGGCCAATATGTATTGCCAACGTCAATACAGTAGGCCAGGATATGCTGGGCAGGTTTCACAAGGGTGGTGAGATTTTATGTCAAGAGCCTCAATGTTCATCCAGACGTGGTCCTGTTTCTGGGACTCCAAATAAGGGCTACCCTTGTTTCCAAATTAGAAAAGACTTGGGATGTTGGAAAGACTGAAAGGTTTTGGGGAGATTGGCAGAGAATGAATGACAAAAGGGACCGCTTTTGTCAGCACACATAGAGAGTGTATGTGTGAAAATTTGGACTTGACAAAGTCAAAGAAACATCAATAAAATTTAATGCTGATCTAACTCGCATTACCATTTTTTTAATAACTACATTGATAACTATTAATTTTTTGACATTTTTTAGACTTACATTTGTCAATTTCTCGAATAGGTAATGCATGATATGGCACAAAATTAAAAGTTAAAAAAATGTATATGCAATAAAACATTAAGTTTCTTCCTATCCCTGCCTTTCAGCCACATAGTTTCCTTTCCCAAAACAACAACTGTGACCAGTCTATTATACTTTCTGAAACACCCTATGCATACACAAATGCACACATATATAGTAACACTTTTTTCACTCCATGATATAGTAAATTTTCATATTCTTCCATGTCAATAAGTACAAGCCCACCTCATTCTTTTTTTTTTTTTAAGTTGCAGAAAAGGAGTTTATTAGAAGTAAAAATGCATTTCAAAGAAGCAGAAGCAGACCCGAGCGGTAGAGAAAGGCTCAAGGGCCATTAGTAGAAAAGAAAGTACACTCCAAAGAGTTTGGAGCAGGCTGAGCAAACGAAGCTCAGCTCAAAAGGCCCCACTTCATTCTTTTTCATAGCTGCAGAGTATTCCTTCCACTTCTTGGAATTTTCACTAATTATTTAATTATTTATTAGTCTTAGTTAATTAGCCTCCTATCATTGGACATTCAAATTTTTTTAGTAGTTTACTATTATATAAGAGGCTACAGTAAACACCAGTGTGCACCGACCATTTCATGAATGTGCAAGCATACGGAGAGAATATATTTCTGAAAGTAGAATTATTGGGTCAAAAGGTATATGAGTTTTATAATCTTTAAAGCTTTTGCCAAATTGTACTCCAAAGAGGTTTACCAGTTCCCCCTAAAAATGTACTGGAATGACTCTCCACAACTCACCAAAACAGTACGTTGTCAAATTCAGTTCAAAATTTGAATGGTCTCTTTTATTCAGACATTAATAGTAAGTCAGAGTCACACTATTTTAACAGCTTCTTTTGCTTTTAGGGACTATAACAGACCAAACAACCATCTATTCATCCATGTAACAAATAGGCATTGAGCTCTTATTAATTCATTCAAGAACACCTTCTATGTATACCAGGCATTCTGCCAGGCCTGGGGATAGAGTGGTGATACAATGATCCCGGATTTTATTGACAATGAGGGAGAGAGACAAATAATCACATACAAGAGCTGGGAAGGAAAAGCACAGAGTCTGTAAAACAGGACAGTCTGCTCTGGTCTGGAGGGGCTACAAAAGCTTCCTTGAGAAATGCTGTCTGAGCTGAAGGATGAGTAGGACTCACAGAGTGTGTGTGTGTGTGTGTGTGTGTGTGTGTGTGTGTGTGTGTGTGTGTGTGTGTGTGTGTAGAACTTTCCAGATAGTAGAGAGAGAGCATGTCACCTTCAAGGATGCAGAAGAAGGGCAGGATGTAGAAGAAGGTAAGGGCAGAATATGAGAAAGCTGAGATGCAAGGCATTGTGGGACATGTTCCTCAACTTCAAGGGACTTGCTGTAGAAAGGAGTGGATAATATCCAACTACACCAGTCTAGCAAAGAATTGAGTGACAAGGGCCACTACAGAGGTAAAGATAAAGAACAAGAGGGATGTAAGTGAATTCCCATGGTTTTAGTTCCCTTGTGCAATTTGTGTGCTTGATGTACTTATTTTGCTTATTTGTTTTAATCAGATAAGTACTTGATACTTCCTAACTCTTGAGTCTACTTTAATATTTCAGTTGTGGTTGCCTGGTACCCACTGTAACCTAAAGGAAGAGCTAAGAGATTTAGGTGTTTCAAATTGCAGGAGTTGCTACCTGTTCTCATCAGTGTAATGAGAGCTTAGTCCAGACAAATGGCCCAGTCTAGCTCTGGTAGGTCTCTAACCTCTCCAGGTATGTGTTATAGTGCTTGGAATATTGTGACAGACAAGATGGTAGGACATCCAAGTGTTTTAGAATGTATGGGAAGAGAAGTGAAAACCAGGGAGCTGTCCTTTAAAATTATTTTTCAATGAGTTAGAACTTCAAACCTGGTTTATAATATCATGATACAAATACCATAAAGTGAGTATAAATGAAACAATGACTATAATTTTGGCTGTTGATACAGTAGACTTTTCAAAAAGTTCAAAACAGGACTCTCATACAAATATAAATTATATATATATATATATATATATATATATATATATATATATATATATATATATATGTCATTACTTGATGTGGGAACCAGTAAAATGTTAAGACCGCTTCAAAGGAAATTTTGGAGAACAGATTTATAAAGGAATGCTAAAATAAACTTGCAAATAAATACAAAACTAATATTCTATGAAGTAGTTACTGTAATGTCTGGGGGTTGTTTGGGGTTATCTTTTCCATCAGATGAAAACCAAATGTATCTCTACTGGACAAAATTCACTTGTGTTTTAATGAGCAGAAATAGTTTGCATTCCTCTCAAACAAGAATCATTTTGCATTGTTATCAGTTTTCTACAAGTTAACCTCTTTCCCTTCAGAGCTGTAAAATCATCTAGTCAATAAGAGGTCAAAGGGAGGTGCCCAGTAGCACTGCACTGACAGAACTTCCTGTACCTCCCCCTGCCCCACACACGGCTTTTTAAAACATTGCATTACAGCACATTTACTTGTATGAAATCAGAGCACTCATTTACTCCCGAGGATTTTGTGACTGTATGATCATCTCAAGGATGGTGTTTAAAAACCAGCCTCTTTCCATTGCACCAAAATTGAAGAGACACTGTTCATAACATCACATATTATTAAGAGCTAGAAATTAGCACCTGAAGTAAGTTAAACTATAACCTATAATTAATTATTTTCACAGTCCCAACTAGAAAGATCACTTCTCTTTGAAGCACATTTTATTATTTTTATTTCTACTACAGACTCCTGACTTTAAGTTTTCAGTCACAGAAAGTGAAACCTTTATACTGCCTGTAAATTCTTTAGTAGTATGAATGTAGCATTAAGTTGTCGGCTTTCTTTCGGACTAGAGACTTTTGTCAAACATTGTAGAGAGGGTAAGAAATAGAACACATCCTGGGCTTGTGGCAAGAAGCAGTATCTAAAGGTGCCATTTCTAGGACAGTAAGTTCAGAGCGAAAGTGAAGGATGGGCAGAAGCACCATCTGGTTCATGAAAGAAAAGCAGAGTGAGGTACAACCAGAATCTGCTATTAGGGCATTCGATCAGAAAACATCAATATCTGAACAGAAAAACACAAAAGCCAGAGTTTGGAGGTGTATTAGTCAGGGCGAGACTGGACCTTACACAATCGTGGGCGGAGATGGGGAAGCAAGGTCTGAAAAAGGGAATTGAAGATTGGCACAAAGCCCTGGCGCTGGTGAGTCGGAGTTTGCAGGAAATCTTAAAGAGAAGCGCGTTGAGCTCCTGCATGGGGACTGAGAAGAGCAGTCTTCGGCTCTTCAAGGCTACCACCCCTGAGGCTCCACAGCAGTGCATCTGATGGTGGGCCTGGCGATGCCACTGAGCGCAAGGGCCTCTGGGAAGGACAGACGGATGTGGAGTGGGGCGCGATGAGGACGAACTGGACCCACTGGCCCCTCTGCCCACACTCCACGGCGACCTTCAGTACACAACGGCTGCTGTTTCACGACTGTCTTCCAAGTCTTGTGCAGCGTCGTTTTTGGTCAACTCTAATTTGGAACCACATCAGGAAGGCGATCCAGGGACATACAGTTGACAATAGAACAATCTAGCACACAGTGGGCAACTCTGAAATCATCTGGTGGGAATTAACGCAAATAAAAGGCATAAATACTGAAAACATGGCGTTTTCAATCTCCAAGAATTCTTTTGGAGTGTACTTATGGGAGACAGACTTCCTTTGAAGAACACAGACCCTACCACTAAAGATGTGCCACCAAGAGTATTGAAGAACCCAGCAGTGACATATATAGAAGCTCTGTCCACAGATTCTTTGTAAATTGAAGAAATAGATGTTTTGTGTCCATCAGTGTAGGGCAGCTGTTTGGACTACTTGAACCATGCATTAGTGGTCTGATGTGAGTCACCATTGTGACCAATTCATAGCGACTCATTGCTTGAGAAGAAAAGCATCAAAGAAAATTGGTCTCCATTTGGTTGATTTACTTCCAAGTCCCCACTTTCAAATTGATGCAAAATTCTCATTTCAACTTCTCCTTTTCTCTTTTATTTTTTCTTTCCCTTCTTTTATTCCTGCTTTTCCCCCCTTCTTCCACACTTCTGCATTTATCTATAGAGCACAAAATGGTGGAAGAATTGGTGGATAAAATCAGAATGGATAATAGTGGGAAACAATGTTTGGATGAAGCATAACATGGTGCAAAGGAATAATGAATGCATTGAGAATCAGGTGACATGGGCACTTCTGTAGGTATGATGAGTGAGGGTAAAATACTTAACAGCTCTGAAACTCCATAGATCAGATTTCCCAAGAGTTAAAAAAAAAAAAAGTGCACACATGTGTGTGTGTGTGTGTGTGTGTGTGTGTGTGTGTGTGTGTGTTCTATGGGAAAATAACTTTAGAGATCAACAAAGCATCTTGTTAAATAAAAGCTCTGAGAAGTGCCACAGTAAAGAAATCCTTCCAGCTTTGTTCAATCCAGCGTTTTTGAAACTAACTTGACTCTGGAACCCTTTTGTAACTCCTATTAATATTCTGCAGATGAAACACACTTTGGGAAATGCTCCAGATGATTTCTAGGGTAGTTCTTTCACCTCTCTAAGACCCTGAACTTTCCCACTTCTCTCGTAAAACTCAAATCATAATATAAATTGAGTGACTAATTGAGCATTGATTAGCCTGGAAATGGACACCTCTTTTTGTTCTTTTTTCTTTTTAAAAATAAAGACTTCACTGAGGGCTAGTCAAAGAGGCAATATATGAGGTGAACTTGATAATGTGAAAAATGGACCATCTTGATGTGTCTCCAGCTAAGAGATCCACAGATAGTTAGTTATCAGTGTTTTCCAGATACTTACAGAGAATAATCCCATTCAGGAATGTTGTTTTTTAATTGAATGACACTGATATGCAGAAAAATATGACCCTCCTAACTTGCATTGACTTTACAGCAGGTCTTCTAAACCAGGATGGCTGTCTAGGATTCTAATCTTTTAAGTACTGGAGACCTTGGATAGGTCAACTGGTGGAAGGCTGGAAAGCTGTTGGTTCAGGCTGGAGATTAAAATTCAGGCACCCTGTTCTATGGATCTTTTGGGTTTACCACTAGGGGTCACTAGAGAGAGATTAGAGACAATCTCAACCTTTTCTAAATAATTCCAGAATAGCCATAGGCTTTAGACAACATGCAGGTTAGTGCTTGTGCGTTTAAATAGCCTGGGGATTTTGTGCAGATTCTGATCCAGTAGGTCTGGGGTAGGGCCGGAGATTCTACATTTTCATCAAACTCCCAGGTGGTGTTAAGGCTTTTGGTGCTAGAGGACAGGCTGTTTGGGAAGAGCTTAAGGACTCAAAATGGAACATCTCCTCAATTCTGATCTCTTGCCGGAAATAGAGATTATGTCTCATCCAGGCTGGCTCATATTTCTTTTTATCCTCCCCTCCTTTGCCTCCTTCTCCCTCCTTCTTCTTATTTCCCTCCTCCCTCTCTTCACTCTCCCCTCCTTCTCGCCCTTCCCTCCTCCTCTTCCTCCTCTTCTCCTCTCTTTTCTACCAGCTGTACTTTGAGTTTAGTCACCTCAAAGGATACCTTCTCAAAGTTTCAAGTGTAAAATTCTATTGTACATCATCTGTATATTGCATCGTGTGCTCATTGGCCAGAATTTAGTCTCCTTCCATCAGCATATATTTGACTCCCTTTACCCTTTGTAAAAGGCTTTTGAAACAAGCTACTAAAGCAGCTGACCAGGGGCTCTGTGAAAGCAGGGGCAGCGCAGGGAGCTAGAAGAGGGTCCTCAGATTGCTTGCATTTGAGTCAGTCCTGGAACAATAGTTTAATCTTGATGCCTCTGTAAAATTAACACAATACTAGTTCTTACACCATGAAGATATTTTGCAGGTCAAGTGACAGAATATATGTAAAGCTTGACATGGTAAACATTCAATAAATGTCAGCTGTTGGTTATTGTTGTTGTTGTTGTTATTATTATTATCATCATCATCATTATTATTATTATTCATGCGCAGCAAAAATCCCAAGGTCTTTAAATGCCACATGGTTCCTAAACCTGGCTTCCACATTTCTGCCAGGGCCATCTGCTGACGTCAAGGAGACTGGCAATGGCTGGGAAAAACTTGTGAAGAGTGGACTTCAGAAGAGGGGAGTATAATAAGGCTGTTCTCCCAGTAACCTGGGAGGGCTTATTGTGAAACTTTCCCAGAAATGGAGGCTCAAAAGAAATTGGGCCAAATGAAAACTTTCAGGGATGCCAGTGCTAACCTTTCACTTCATACCAGCAGCCTCTGAGATAGAATACACCAGGAACAAACAGAGCAGTTTGTCACCCCCTCTACAGGGGTGACAAACTCAAGCTACCTTAAAGAGGAAGTTAGATCCCTGTAGGCAAAGAAAGAACCAGTGAGGTGAAGTGAAGTGAAGGGGCCTCCGGTTTTCAACTGCTGTGGGGAAGCTTTGAGGAATCACTCAGAGGACAGGAGGAAGCGAATACATCCTTAGGATAAGATGGTTTTACTTCAAAGATATGCTAAAAGAAGAAATGTAAATTTCTTACTAATTTGTATTAGTGACAGTCAAGAGGGAATTAAGCTTCATGGAGAGGAGATATGTCTGATTTCAGAAAGTTTAGGGGAGGACCAGCTGCAGGCTGGACTAGAACTCCTCTCATCCCATGCCCTGCCCTGAGACACTGGGGCCCAGAACTCACCCTCTTCTCTGAAGAGGAAATAGGGAAGGAAGACCCTGGCTGGGGGAGAGCTCACTGGAAAGGCATATTGAGTGAGGAGAAGGGAGAGTGTGGACAAGGAGAGCACCCCCACCTGAACTATCTCTCACTCAGGCTGGAGAGCTGGTGCTCAGGTCCTCCTGGGGGCTGGTGGAGACGCCTCACCCTCCGGGGAAGAGAGGAGTCAAGCAGTTAGAGACAGACTGTCCCTGATGGCCCCTTTCAGGGAGGTCCACACAGTCTTATCCTTCAGCAAAAAACGACTTCCACCTTCATGGGACCCAGTGTGGATTTAGTCTAGGGAAGGGATGAAGCCATTATCCGGATGGACAGGTAAGGCGAAGTTCCTGCTGTCTGGGCATCAGCAGCCCCTCTTTGTGGAGGATGGGTGGTGAGGACCCAGCCTGAGAAGGACTAAGGCCAACTCTCCATTCTCTCTGCAGAGATGGGCTAGAGATGAAGCAGATGCAGCAAAGGAAGAGGCCTCCACAAGGTAGAGTTTAAAAATCCGTAAGTGCACAATTAACAAGGGACACAGCAGGCATAGCTAGGATCTCAAGCTCTCTTGGGAAAGTAAGGTGTGTTTCTTGGAGAACATTCTATTTTTTCATAATTAACAATAAAAGAAAAGTAGCTGAGAAAGATGTACTCCTATCACATAAATCAGAAGTTGGCAAAATTTTTCTGTAAAGTGCCAGATAGTAAATATTTTGGCTTTGTGGGTCATACAGTCTCTGTTGCAACTGCTTGCATTAAAGTCCCAAAGAGTCCACAGATAATACATAAGTGAATAGACATGGCTCTGTTCCAATAAAACTTTATTTACAAATACAGAGAGCTGGCTAGATTTGGTCTGCGGATTATCGTTTTCTGGCCCCTGAGGTAACCTTCTACAACACTAGTTCCTTTTTTTTTATTGGTGTCAGAAATTAATTCAAGAAGCCTGTGGGTGATGACTCTATAGGCACTATGTTATATTGACTTTAGATTGACCTTAATCATTCGTTTCTGAGCCAACATGAGCCTTGCCTTGCAAAAAGCCCATTGGAAAACTGGATGCCAGTTTTCTCATGGGGATGTCAGGTTCTTATTGAGACACAATCTGCAAAGCACATTTCATATAAGGTGTTCTCTTTGTAAATTCACTTATTCACATAATGAAGCTATATTTAGAGCATATTCACGTGTAACATAGATCTAAAAATCTTAACTCACACAAATTCTAAAGCTGGCTCATCGAGTTTTGTGACCTAATTTACAAGCAGACTATGGTAAGAAACAAAGTGAAATTTTAGTTTTTCAAAGAGAGAAAAGAAATGTTTTCCAGAGATGTGTGAGACTGTAGAAAGATGTTGAACAGATCCAAAGTCTATCGCACGTGAAAGACCCAAACCTGAAGGTCTAGAACCTTGCCTGTGTTCCGCCTGACTTGCCCAGAGAAGATGAGATAGGCTCAAGTATCAGTCTGTTCTTTAAAATGATGATGTATTCATTTTTCTGTAAATATTCATTCAGTACAGATCAACAAGAACAAAAATAGCTTAAGCAAGATGGAAGTTTATTAGTCTCATATGAAGAGGAGACTGAAATTTGTAAATCCAAGACTGGTATGGAAGCTATTTTGGTAACACCAGGGATCCAGGCTCTTTCCTTTCTGTTGCTACATTCTAAGCCTATGACTTCCAACTTATGGTCCAAGATTGCTACCCAAGCTGCAGCCATTATATCTCCATTTCATTCAGCAAAAATGAAGATGGAGGGGGAACGGTACATGTCATTAGCCAGAACTTAGTTACCTGGCCACAACTAGCCACAGGGGAAAGTGGGAAATGTAGACTTTTTAACAGTGTGCCCAGATAAAAGTTGGGGTTTTCTTATTAAAGAAGAGGAAAATGGATATTGAGAGGCATCCACTCACATGGGGGAGGCAGGTGTTAATCTAATAACAATGCAAAAATGTAACGATTAGTTATGGAAAGTGCTATGAAAAAGAGAAGGAACTACTGGAGTGGATAAAAATCTGTGTGTTTGGGAAAGTGGGAAGTGTTTAAGAATCACCCTTAAAAAGTGATTCTCAGCTGGCACTTGATTGATGGGTAGGTGTCATCCATGCATAGAAATAAGTGCACAGCACAGGCGAGTCCCACGAGTCGGGGAGAGTTTGGCTCTGCCATGGTTCAGCAACACAGTTCAGTGTTGTTGGCCTGGTGTGTGGGCAGGGGAGACAGACTCACGGCTAGGCTGGAAGGCAGAAAGGAACCAGATCATCAGGAGCTTTAGGAGTCATGTTGAAAATGGTGAGTTTTGTTTTAGGTGCAACAGAAATTCATTAAAAGATTCTCAGTGGAGAGTTGTCTCCATCTGATTTATGTAATCAGAAAGAGCACCCTGGCTGCCTGCTGCATGGGATGAGTTGGTTGCAGGGCCTGAGGGGACACAGTGAGGGAGTTCCCAGCATGGGAGACAGATGGATGGGACAGACGGTGGAGGGAGAACTAAGGAGTCTTGGTAACGGACTGTGTGGGGGCTGAGGCAGAGGGGCATGTTTCAGAATCACGGTCAACACTGAGCACCACTGGCCCAGAAACCCTGTTCTTGGGACTTTATTAGCCACAGGAGCCTCAGTCCTTAGGAGACATGGTGTTCTGGTTCCTTCTGAGGCTTCCATCTTCCTGCTGGGGATCAAAGTGAAAAGTCACAAACAATAAGATGGTTTCTCCAACCAGGTTTTTCTAGCATTTGCTCTTTAATCAAGTTAACAAGTGTCTATGCCAGTTTTTCAGCCATCTGGGTGGCTCAGAGCCACCAGGGCAAGACAGAAAATGCCAGAGTAAAGGACACGGAGCCAAGGTGCAGAGAGGAGATTCCTTCCTCAAGCTCACACCTATCATAGTTGGTGTGCCATGTTAAGGCTCAGGTGACTGACGGACTTATTTTAAACTCAGATTAAAACGTATAATTAACCATGTTGGTCTCCGAACTTCCAATCTGGAAAAAGTTTAGGCTCTCAAAGCTTTCTGTGTTACTGCTTGGAAATGAAGCCTGTTTCTCTGAGTCACTAATCCACCCTGATCACAAGAAGTTGGCCTGTGTCTTTGAGGTCACTGCTGGACTCCGGTGAAAATTACAAGCTTAAGACAGAAACAAACTGTCACTTCCTTGTAAATCAAACAACACTGATGGAGCAAAGCACAAGTTCAAAGGTCAGCACTGACATTACCAAACTGTTTTCTTTGCTATATATTTTAATTATGCAAGTATAACTGGAGATGAATAATAAACGTGATGTAGTTAAGAGTTTTGTTTTTAGAGAGTTTTGAACACATGAAATGTGTGACCCCATCGTATTCAGTGCAAGCCTTGTCAAATTGCTGTTGGAGGCAAGAGCACTAAAGAACATGGACCAGAGCAAATTATAGAGATGGAACATTTGCAAAGTGCAGATCTGTTACTGATATCCCCTTGTCACTTCTGGTCAACGTGCAAAGCTAGATTTATCTTCTTGCAACAGACGTATGCAAATATCACATTCCTTTGCCATCAAAATGTTAGAACAGCAATAACAGAACTCTTTGGGGGCCTGGTTATCTTGGCAGAGGAATTACTGACACCCAGCTCTGTGCTCGAGGCTGCAGGGATGTAATTATCCCATGATAACCCGGACTACTTTGTTCTCTGGATGTCTCTCATCTATGCAGCATTTTCTGAATGCCTTCCTTTTCCATTAAAGCATTTACGTCCATAGATGTGCTTTAGAAGTCACCGGGACTCTAAAAATTAGAGGGAATGAATTTAAAACCACAGCTATTTTACCTACTTCTTGAAAACAAAAAACAAAAACTGACATCTGGTAAGTTAGAAACTTCCCCTGGAACCCAAGTAACTAACTTTTATTTTCTCATCATGAAAGGGACGGATCTCCACTGGTGGCCTTTCTTATTTACACCACACACATGGCGATGGCTCCGACATCCAGTTCCTTTAGTATAAACAGAAAGGATGGCCTTTTTCTGTGGAAGTTAATGAATTGAAAAACAAAGCTGTTCTGTATACCCACTCCTTCCAAACGAATAAAAGAACTACAGTGTTCTAAGACTTAGGCAAAATAGTTGCTTTCAAATTGATTTTGCCCCTTCTACTCTCCCTCTCCCCCCCTTCCCACCACTCCCCCCTTTTTAAGGAGAAAAAGAACCATTTAATCACCTTATAAGGGCAGAGAGCATTAAGGGAATAGAGCAAGAGTCATGAGGCCCAGATCTTATTCTTGGCTTGGACCAGGGCTCGCTGGGCGATCCCGGGGCTGTCCCTTAACCGCGCGCCTCTGTTGATGCAGCTGTAACATGGGGACACAGATATGTGTGTGTGTGGTGCCAAAGTGGGGCCTTTGGTGAGAGGGCCAAAGCTAAATATGGGGTCCAGTTCACTGGTTGTGGGCTGTTTCCAGTTAGAAATGGCTGTTTGCAAATCAGAATTGGAGAGTAGCCTGGCAGGTCTTAGATCAATAACCTATATATAGATGGACTAAAAATAAATACATACATACATACATACATACATACATACATACATACATACATAAAATAAAAGCCCTAGGGGTCCCTGATCTCTTGGAATTAGATTGCCATGGCAGTAACAGCTACTTGTATCTGACTTTATAAAGAACTCATCACAATGTTGGACATTTCTCATCAGTACAATATGGTGCACGATTTTCCTCTGAAAAATTATGATGTTTCCTGTAGGGTGTTCGAAGAATAAGGAAGAAAAGAAGTAAGCCCGTTCACGTTCCACAGGCAGCATCTGGGGATCCCTCCTGTGGTGGAGACCCAGTCAAACTGTGCACCTGGGCGAGGGGCCTCCGGGGTTTTGCCCTTTCCCCTGGGATTTGATTGTGTTCACCCTCCAAAGTCACTTGAAATCAATGGTAGTCCCCCTTTGCTGGTTTCCTTGTGAGCTTGCCAGAGAGAACTCGAGCAGAGCTGAGGCCACCTTCTGTGAACATATGTGCTGCTTTTTCCTTCTTCTGACTTCATTGAATCCCAGGAGACCTGCCCTTCTCATGGCTTTCCCTGGTGCATAAAAGCTTTCCCTTTCTTCTCCACAGCAACCCAGACCTCAGCTAACCTGGAAACTCTTAAGAAATGTCTTGTGGACACAAAGGAGGAGTTTTGCTTTGAGTAGCCCAGGGCCTAAGCCCAAGAAAGTACGCCCAAGAGTTTGCCTTTCTTGCGGCTATTGCAGTGGGTGTCTTTGAACTTGGGTTGGGTTAATCACCACCTGATTGCAGGGTGCTTGAAATTTGTGAGTGATAACAGAACTTCTGACCAAAACAAGGCCTTGGAATGGGGGCCTCAGCCCATCTTTCTCTCTCTTCCTCTTTCAAACACTTCACTTAACTAAAGAGGATTCTTATTCATGAGTGACACTGAGAGATTTCACATTTGATTGGCTCCCAAACATCTCTTCGAAAAGTTCTGTGCTTTTCTATTTCTCCACATATGTATTTCAGGTATGCTGGGATTGGGTCATTTTTGCAAATCACACTTTATTTTTCTTTATTTTTTTTTATCTCCCTTTCCTGCTCTGGTCACTTGTCCACTGTACTTACTACTAGAGTGAAACAAGAAATAGGCTACATTCTCTTTTAAAACATCTGAGCCCCCCTCCACTGCCTGCAGATGGGTCCAAATTTCTTTGCATTGCCCTTCTGGATCTGGCTCTGACCCTCTCCATCCTCACCTCTCTCTCCACCTCTTTCCAAATAGCCCCAGAAGGACCCATTCCTCTTTCTGCAATGTATTCCCTCCTTTCCAACTACCTCCTCCTCCCCCCCCCCCCCCAGTGAATTCCTATGTGTCATTCAAGACCCAATTCAAACATGATCTATCAAGGCTTCCCTTAGCCTGGTCCTGCAGGAAGAGCTAATCACCTCTTCCACTGACCTATCACTGCCCATTTGTGAGTTTGTCTTTCAGAGGAAGTATCACATTGGAGTGGAACTACTGGCTCACAGGCCCATTCCCCTCCCTAAACTATAAGCTCCTTGTGGTCAAGGACAAGACCCGATTCATCTTTATTATACTAGTTCCTAGATCAAAGCCAACATATTCTCAATAAACAGGACAGGAATTCAACTCTAGGGGCTGATATACATCTTTGTTTCAGATTTTGAAGGTACCTAGAAATTAAAATCACCAATAACTTACATAAGTTTTCTGTGTTTGGGGGCATAGGTGTTAATGTAAGCTCACCTTGAGAACTGCAAAGATGAGGGCACAGCTTAGTGTGAAGAGCTCCATGTAAATGAAAAAGTCCTGCTAACAGAGAGTCACGTACACGCACCTGAGTAGTAACCACACTTCAGCTTCCCTCGGTGTTTACTGTGCACCAGGCACTGCTAAGTCCTCCCTGTACATTGTCCACTGGGCCCCTCCAACAACTGTTCAAGGTGGGCATTTCTATTACTCCAATTTTGCTGGTGGGGAAACTGAAAATGAGGTAAGTTGCATAGTCGTGCAGCCGGTGAAAGGGTTGTAAAGCCGGAGGGCTGAGTTTCCACATCCCACCACCAACAACTGCTTCATAAGAGCTATGCAAGTGATACTACTAACAATTTTAGGAAACATGTACCATGTGTCAATTACTCTCCTGTGTATTAACTCATTTAATCCTGACAAGGACCCTGTGAAAGGGGTACAATTATTACCCTCATTTTACAGATGAGAAGACAGAGACAGAGAGTTAACAGTTTGCCCAGAGGCCCCATAGCTAATAAGTGGATAGAAACCCAGACAGGCTGGCTCCAGAGACCATGCTCTTAATGACCCTGCTCGGCAGTCTCCCAGGAATCCAGGGACAAGGATAGCTGTTCAGACTGGATCCAGAGCTGTGGGAGCATACGGAATTTGGGATTCTCAGACTTGTACCTTGGGCCCAGCAAAAAGTCCCTCAGCTCTTCTCAGGTCACTCTAAACAGACATAACATCTAGGTAAAAACAACGTTCTTGTCCTGCAAACACGGGCTTCGTGATAAGCAGTCCAGATGGCCACCCCTGCCTCTTCTAAATGAACGTTCTGGAATGCTCAGAGGCTCTGTTCTAGAGGGTTTTGCTATAACCCGGCTCAATGGAGTCACTCTGTTGCACCAACCTTGCCCCAAGCACAGTCTCTCCTGCTCCTCTACATAGCTTTCCCCTCCCTCCACCACCTCCTCATCATGGCTCCTCCTTTCCCAGAACCCCAAGGAGGCAGGACCACTGGTGGCCTCCCTTACAAGTGGACTTGATTCTGCCTGACGACTCTGTTTACCCCTCCACTTCAGGCACAGCTACTAACCACTTTATTCTTTTTACATTTTCTGGTTCACTTGTTGGAAGGAAGACATTGCTAAATCTGATTCATGACATCTAGGCATGACATCAGTTGCTGTCCAACCCATGAACTTATTGTCCTTCCCCGGGTCGAGGGCCTGAGTCAGCTTTGGGGAGACAGATGGGGACAAGAGGGTAGGATGCAGAGCAGAGACACAGTGGCTAGCCAGGTGCTGAGGCCAGGGCAGTCCCCATTGAAGGGGCTACAAATATGGCGGTCACCAACATGGATGTGTTGGGTATAATACCATGGGGTGTGAACAGTCTCTCTGTTCCACATCATAACCTGACTCACTCCAGTTCCAAGAAATGTTCCTCTACAATGAGGCAGGAGGGTTGTCCTACAGGTTAATATCTGTAAAACTCACAGATTTGGTCAAGAACCAGCAGAAAACAGATGGCACAGGCAAGCAGTGTAAGTAGAAAGAGTTCAGTGAAGGAACTATTTATTGTACAAAGCTGTGGGTGGGCCGGATGAAAGGAAGCCAACAAGGGATGGTGACGCACTGGAGAGTGACCATCTCTAGGCCTGAAGTGCAGGGCAGGGTGTGGTCACTGGGGCCCAGAGAGAGCTGTGGCATCACTATGGCTGTGTCTGCAGGAGATGGCCACCCGACAGCTATATGGCTTTCAGGAAAGGAATGCAGCCTCTGCCCACCTATGACGCAGAAAGAAGGGAACCGGGAAGATCAACACCCCCACCAATGCCCTTTGATCTACTGCCAGTGCCTCGCTGGCTAAACCACCCTGGAGCCAGAGGGCAAAGAGGCCCAAGAGAGTCTTCCAGGTCACAGAGCACAGTGGAGAAGGATGAAGAGTGACACAGGAGATGTTCAGCACACTAACTTTCCTCATCCTCAGGCACTTATGTGGAGGTCATTGCACTAGCTTGGTGCTCAAAAAAGTAGCATATTCCCTGCTTATTATATTTCGCATATTTTTAAGTGAAAGGATACCCAACTGTTGAAGTACCTTATTCTGGAGCTTCAAGAATGTTTCCCTGGGACCTCAGGAGAATCTTCACTTCAATGGAGAGTTGTTGAATATTCCTATAACACCAAAAAGGAATAGGTGCTGAAGAAAGTAGGATGCAACAGACCTGCTAAGGACTTACCGCTCAGCTGAGGGCAGGCAGCAGAGATGGCAGCGTGCCTGCCCAGCCGGAGGTGGGCATGTCTCAGCGGGTGGCAGGAGAGATCACTGACAGCCAGGAATAAAACCTCAGGTGCAGCCCAGGAGAGAAATGGGAAAAGGGAAATGCTGAACAGGATTTATCCTGAACTGATTCAAGTTCAACTTCTACCATGTGGTGGAATGGGGACTTCAAACAGAAATAAAGTGCCTTTTTGTACAAAAATAAAATAAAATAAATAAAAAATAAACAAAACTTTTCTTTGTTCAATTGCCTTTGGAAGTGGCATATTCTATACCCACAGCAAACAAATTCTATTGTTGCTGTTTTGGTTAGAAAATAGTGCTTAAATCCAGAACTACAGTAGAACATCGGCCCTTCCCATATCTGCCTTTCCTTTAGGATAGAATTATTCCCAGAGGAGGAGTTTGTACTGACTTAAAAGGTGTTAATTGATGTACTGTTCAAGTCTATAAAAAGTTGATGATAGAATAAGATATGGCACTCAGGGAAAGTTGCTTCATTATTTCATCTTTGAAGGCCCAAATGAAGGCATGTTTAGATTAAAAATACCTCCCAGGGAGTTAAAAATGTACTGGCCTCAAGTATATCTCTTTCCCATCGCTCATGCATGTTCACACAAAGAGGAAACCACTAAGGGATGCTTGATGTTTAGTTGTTCTAGAAGTTGGTGGGAGGCAGGGAGGTTGAAGGTCCTGGTATGTGCCTCTAATTTATTTCCTTCTATGTTCCCAAGAGTGGGAAAAAAATATTTGTGAACTTGGTGTTATTAAAAAGTTCATGCTGTCCGCTTAGCTCTTACCTATCAGCCTCTCATTTCTTTGAACCAAGAATTAGCTTCGATCTCCAGATTAATTCAATTAGCAGATTCTGATTTTGTGTGGTTAGTAAAAAGCTGAATATGTGTAATTTCTCTTTCAGAAAAATTCTTTTGACATTCTGCTGTGTCTTTTATGTTTTCCTCCTGTTGCCTTGATTACTCCATTCATGATAGCCCAAGGGTGTGTGCTATCTGTATCTGTATCTGTATCTGCATCTGCTTCTGTATCTGTATCTGCTTCAGTATCTGCATCTGTATCTGCATCTGCATTTGTATCTGTATCTGCATCTGTATCTGTTTCTCCATCTATATCTGCATCTGTATCTGCTTCTGCATCTGTATCTGCTTCTGCATCTATATCTGCATCTATATCTGCTTCTGCATCTGCATCTGTATCTGCATCTGTATCTGCTTTTGCATCTGTATGTGTATCTGCACCTCTGTCTGTATCTGTGTCTCTATCTCTATATCTGTATTTATATCTCTATCTCTATCATCTCTATCTCTTTGTCTATTCCCAACACACAATTAACAGAATATGGCTAGTGTTTTCCAAACAACTGAGGACTCCAAGCCTTCATCACCTATTTAAGATTAATGGTGATGGGACACATTTGGCAGCTAAATACTCCTCTCCTAATCTCAGGAAATTAAGATACTGTTCTTTCTTCAGTTACCCTTGGGCAGTGATTTTCACACTGCAGGTCCTGAAATCAATGCAATGCAATAATAACCAGAGTTATTATTATTTCTTTAAACAGTGAAATAAATAGAATAAAATTGAAAATATAAGACTATGCTACATATATGAAAGTAAATAGGAGAACTTTATTTCAGTTATGCCTATTTGTGTATGATTGTGTTGGCTTGTGGTGTAAAATGCATTTCTTATTGTGGATCACTGCAAATTTCTGAAGCCAAGTAAGGAAAGTTATTGAAGAGCAAAGTCTTCAACTCACAGCCAAGTTTTTGCCATGAAGGTTTTGCCTCATGGAGTGGTGCTCAGGTGCTCTGCTGGACTTCAGGGTCCTTGTCTATCTCCCCGTTTTCAATTTCTCCAAAACATTTCCATTCCTAATTCCATGCCCCAAAGTGCTACTCTCCCCTCACCTGCTACCTCCCTGCCTCCCCACCTCCACCACCAAGATTCTAGACCTCAGAAAAAGCATTGTCTAGATAGCCACTAGGGTCCATTTTAAAACAGGCTTTGGATTTTGCTATCCAGGAAACTATTGCAGAAGTGGACCTAAAATTAATCTCAAAGAAAGACTTATTCTTTCTTTTCTTTCTGGAACACTCTCTCATACCTCCATCCCCAGACCTTCCAAACCACTGCTAGGGGATTTTGAGATGGACTTGCAATGCTCTACTAGGCAGCTATGAGAGGGCTATTACTAGAGTTCAGACCACAGAACTCCCCAGAGTGTTATAACCTTGTCTGTTCTGTTCATTCTACTGACTTTTAATAAGATACATGAAATCTTATCATTTAAGCCAGCCCAAGAGAGAATTTTAGTTAAAAAGAAGAGTGATTCAATAAAATTCCATCAAATAATCATACATTCTCTCAACAAACACTTACTGAGCAATCATTTTTTTCTGTGTCAAGCACTCACTGGGTGCCAGGCACTAGGCTGGGTATACAACAGGAAAAGAAATACATTTCCGACTCTAGGGTAAAGACAGCTATCCTAAAAAATAATTATGATATGATGTGATACTTGCTAATGTAGATGTGGTAGTAAAATGCTGTAGTTTCTCAAAGAAAGGAAATGTTGCTTGACCTGGGGAAAAGATGGGAAAGGTTTTTCAAAGGAGGGGACACTTGAGATGAGTCTTGAGGGATTGGGGAACATGGAGTTGGCTGCAGAGGAAGCTTTAAAACAGACTGGGGCTGGATATGCCAGATTTAAGAGGCTGGATTATCTCAAGGGCAACAGGAAGCTGAGAGTACGTAGTCGTAAAACATTTGATTGATGTGATTCAACTTATAACAGACTTCCCCTCTGCTCTTACCTGGCAAACCAGGTACCATTTCTAGCTGTGTTTCTCATACAGAATTTTGCTGGAGGTTAAAATCTAGAGTAATCCAGATTTATGATTTACAATTGAAATATCCCCCTCATGGGGTGGACAACAGAAAGTAAAAAATGATAAGAATTCATATACTATTTCAATTGGGTAGGAACTAGTACAAGGATAGAAGAGAATAGAAACCTCGGAAAGAGATTCTATGTATTCAAGAACATAGCCATCCATCCTAAGTAAAAGAATGTAAAAATAGGGTATTTACAAATGAGGTACCGCTCCAAATGGAACCCAAATATGGCCCATGCCGTCCAGTTTTTGCTGTCACATTCAAAGAAAACATATTCAATTTAACATGCTTTAAAGAATGATAGAAATTTTACAATAGATGTTCTGAACAAGATTTTTTCGCAAAATTTAGAAAACTTCCCAAGGATCTTCTCTAGAAATATTTCCTGTTCCCAAAGTTCAGTACTCACAGTAGCTACCAGCTCTCTGTCCTCTCATCTAGGCAGCTTCCTCAATTCTTCCCCATCCTCTCCTTCCAAAGCTCTCCTCCCTTCCACCCTGCACCACAGTGTGGCCACCAGGGCCTTCATTTCCACTGGCTCCCAATCCTAGGTTCCTCTAAGATGGCCAGAGCATCTAGGATTTCTATACTTCCTGATCATCCCTTGCTCCCTGTGGACCAAAAGCATATGGCAATCCCTTGGAAATAGAATTGTTTTCTCACTTCAACCAAAAAACTCATGGAGTATTTTGGGGAATAAAATTCTCACCTTGTTAACAAATTCAGTAAGCTGGTTGCCACTACAGGTTCACTATTTGGAGGAAAATGTTAAGTTCCCTACCTCACATCAAAGACATTCCACTTTGTGTGAAGAGCTAAATAAAAACCCAAATGAACTAGAAAATTATAGATGGATATTCATCTACTCACATAAAAATGAAGAAACGAATCACAAAACTAAAGACCTTGGCTCTCACCTCATAAAAAGATAAAATTCTGCATGTCATAAAATGCCACAGAAATTTTTAGAGACAAAAAGCTAAAAGAGTATTCACAACAGTGAACAACAGATAAATGTTTTTTCTTGTTAAGATATATATATATATATATATATATATATATATATATATAAAACCTCTTGCAAATCAATATGAAAAAGACAAACACTTCACCAGGAAAATGGGCAAAAATTATAAACAGACAACTACAGCAGTCTGGAAAGCCAGATTTTCAATAAATATTGAAAGAAAAAGAAAAAAAGTCTAGGCTCTATGAAGGTACCATCCTGCTCTGGTAGAAGGGTTAGCTTGAGGAGTCAGGAAAGCAGTGGCTTATGGCCAGTGAGACCAATGATACCAAAACCTGCCTTGCTTCAGTGCATTGGATGCTGGCTTGGACCCAGGACGATGTGGGAACAGCTTTCTAGGTTTCCAGTGTATCACTGCAGGCTTTATTTTTGGGAAGCCTTGGGCACTAAGTATGCAGCAGGGCAATGACCTTGGCCATTCTAGCTGCTGCAGAATGGCTCTGCGTGAGCACTCCGAGCAGCTCCTCCAACGTTTGCCTTTAGGGTCCTTCACCAGCACAACCATCTCCTCCCTTCCTGGTGTCCCACACCTTCTGCTAGACACAGTCTCCCGTGGCCTCATGCCTCTTTCCTTGTGTCTTCTCCAGGGAGGCATTGGTACACAGGATTTCTGGCCTGTCCCACAGCCAGCAGCTGCCCACCTCTTCAGACTCCCAGTTCAGCTGGAGCCCCTTCATTGGGCCTGAGTAATGGCAGTCCACCCCAAAGAATTGCTCTTGATGGAAACAAAGCATCCTGAATGTTCTCCTGGGCTCTGACTGGCATGAGCTCTCTGGGCAGGACTCCTTGGCCCACCCAGGGTCCTTCACTACACTGACCCCCCTTTTGCACACAACCTCTGCTATTCAAAGGGGGGGGGATCTTGAGAATGGGGGCGTGTTGGTCTCCAGCCACTACCAGCAGGTGGGATGTTCCAGTTTTCACACTTTCAGAGTGAGTGGGTGACAGTAGTTGAATCCTACTCTAAAGACCTCCCTCCACAAGATATTTGTTGAAATTAATAAGGAGCTGAAATTATTTCACTGATTATCCAGTTAGGGCTCAGAAACGGCAAGGCAGGGTTGATACCTTTACCAAACGATGGTGTGCCATAGCTAAACTGCAAATAGTACTGTTTGGGAAACACTACTTTTCCTCTAGTTGTCCATTAACTTCACCGTTAAGCATGTAAACATGAGCAATGGAATTCGCTCTTACTGTTTCCTAATCAGTGCCTTCCCTATGAACATCCTTTTCATGACCACCATCGTAATTCTGTGTTTTCCTTAAATCACTGCCTGTTTTATACACTCCTCATTGATGGAGAAAAATGGAAATCTTTAAAAGACTCAGAGAGTGTTTAAGCAATTTATAGTTATCACCCAGGACTTGCGAGGTTTTCAACAACTTGTTTGGCATTCAGAGCCATTTGGTTCTTGTACATAAAAAAGTCAATTGTTTCCCTTTACATTGCACACAATACTCTGAACACTTCTGTGCTCCAAATATGTGGGGGTTTTTCCTCACACCCAGCAATTCTGCAACACCAGCTAGGTGTCCTACAATTAAACTCAATTCTGACACTATCTACCTGGAGATAGCATCAGATCCCACAGGTTAAGGGCTCAGTCCTACAAGATGGTCTCCCCCCGCCCCCCACACCCCAAATCCTTACACACACACACACACACACACACACACACACACACACACTTCGGATGCCAATCCCAAGTCCAGGTTGTCACATGGGCTTCTGATCAACCAGCTATCAATTCCACAAGGCCCACCTCTGGTTCAATTAATTTGCTAGAGCAGCTCATAGAACTCAGGAAAAAATTTACTTGCTAGATCACCAGTTTATTATAAAAAGATATAACTCAGGAATAGCCAGATGGAAATGTTACATAATGCAAGATGTGTAGGAAGGGGTACAGAGTTTCTATGCCCTCTCTGAGTGTACCACTGTCCCCAAATCGCGACATGTTCACCAAGCAGGATGCTCTCCAAATCTCATCTTTTTGGGTTTTTTATAACCTTCGTTATTTGGATGTGATTTATTAAATCATTGGCCATTCAATCTCTAGCCCCTCTCCTGGGAGGTTGGGGGTGGGGGTGGGAGTGAAACTGAGATTTCCAATCTTCTAATCACTGTTGGTTCTCCTGGCAACCAGCCCCCATCCTTAGGTTACCTCAGGGGTTTCCAAAATTCACCCTATTGACATAAACTCAGGTGTGGTTGAAAGGGGCTCTTTGTGAATAAGTGCACACTCCTTTCACATTTAGTGCTCTGAAACTATTTCGGGACCTGAGGGCAACAGACAAACATTATAACCAAAGATGTCCCCATTGTGGTTATCGATTAAGACATTCAAGAGTTTTAGGAGCTCTATGTCAGAAACAGAATGAAAACCAAATGTGTATTTCTTATTATAAATCACAATATCACAGTTCAGCAAATAAGCTTGTGTGTATGTGCCCGTGAGAGTGTGTGAGTCTGTGAGTGTGTTTCCTAATAACTAACGTGATTCTGAGGTTCACATTTATTTGTTCACCCCTCTGTGTGAACAGCTTATTTCCCTTACCTCTAACTGTACGTGGATCTGAATAGTTTCTAGAAAGATAAGAAAGCATGAGTTAATGGAATTTTTTCAATCTTTCAGATATCTATAAATTAAGTCAAAATGCAGCCATGTTATCTATGAAATCTGCTTCTACAGCAAGAGGTACCTTTTGCCTGCTGAGTCCTCATCAGTTCCTGGCCCTCAGCTCCACCCACGGGACTGCATTTCAATGCTTCAATTGCCAATTAGCTCCTATGGTAGCACCTACTCCAACTTTGGGTCAATATCCCAGCAGAAGATTTTGCCACTGTCCACAGGAAATGAAGTGATGTTTTCTCTTTTCATTAGCGACAAAAAGAAAATACATGTTGTTTCTAGTAAAGTAGCTGTTGAAGCTATATGATTGAAAATGCTTGTAGCAATGTAGGAAGTACATTGCATAAAGACATCTTAACTCTGGTTATAGAAGCATCTTAAATTGAGTCTACGAAAGCCCAAAATGGCAACAATTCTTGAGTATTCAAAAGCTCCCTATGGCCTTGAGAAAGCTCCTCAGCTGGAGGTTGAAACAGGCCTCTGGATGAACCCAACTCCCCCAAGACTGCAGGTCTCCCAGGAGGATGCTCAGTGGGCTTTTGCATAACTGACTATATGCTGCACCCGATGCTTCTGGTGTCTCACTGGGAACCTGTGTCCCCTCTGCACTTAGCTTTCTCCACTGCACCAATGGTGCCTGAGAGCCTTCTCAGCTGCAGAAACTTGCTGAGCCCACATGTGGGACAGGCTGGCAATGCCAGGGAGTTCAAATCCCCTGGAGTCACCCTCAGCCAGTAACAGAGAGGAGCTGGGGGATAAATACTCAGCTTCCTCAGCCCACTGGTAGGGCAACTTGCAGGCATGTTTTGTCCAGTCTCCTAGAGGTTCCCAGCAGGATTAGAACTCTGTCACCAGGAGCAGTGACCTGCTGACACTGCTCCTCTCCTCTTTGCTTCACTCCCTCTCTACTACCTATGGTTCCTGAGATTGTCTCCCAAATGAACTTCTTGCACAGAGATCTGTGTCTCAAAATCAGCTTCCGGAGACCCTAACCTAATACAATGTTGAGTAATAGTTGCATCTATTTTATTGACATACCTTTGTGCATTGCAACCCATGTGATGTGTCTTAGATTAACCGGAGTCTCCTGGTTTATCTAGCATACAGCTGACTTTAAATTTCATGTCAGGAGGGCCTCATAATTATAGCCATTCATTAATTTTAGATCCCCGCAACTAACAGAGCTGAATTAGGTGAATATGAAACAAAAAATACTCAGTGGTCACTACCAAGACAGCACTATGACATGGCCTCTCTGAACTCATGTCTCCTCTCCCACAAAATCCCTGCTCCCCCTGGAACTTCCCCATGTCAATAAGCAGCAACCCAATGCCACTGCACAGGCTCCAACCTCCGCACCGTCCTGGACTCCTTACCCTCACACACTCTACTGGATGTATCACCGAGTCTTGCTGCCTCTAGCATCAGACTATACCTGCAGTTCAACCACTTCTCATCCCCGCCTCTGCTGGACCCTGATCCACGTCACCATCTAGATTGTTGCGAGAGCCACCTTCTGGTCTCCCTGCTTGCTCTGTCAGCCCAAGTGTCTCAAACTTTTCTCTAAAGGGCCAGATAGTAAATATTTTAGGCTTTGTAGTACATAAACAGCCACAGATATTATACAAGCAAATGGACACTGAAATTTGAATTTCACATGCCACAAAACATTACTCTTATTTGGCTTTTTCAAGTATTTAAAAAATATAAAGACTGTTCTTATCTCTCAAACTGTATAAAAACAAATGGAGGACCAGATTGGCTCACAGGTTTGCCAGCCTCCTACGATCTAATCATGTAACAACAAACCAATCCCTATAAAACCTGCCAGGTCATCATTCTTCAGCAACTAGCCTTCCCATCTCTTCTCATCTCCCTGAGCTTCATAGGAGACCTTCGCTGGCACACGGTCATCTGACCCACTCCTTATATAGCACCCTTCACTGCCTCTTCCCCTCTGGCCACTTCTCTGCCCCCACATGGAGGCACCCCAAGAATGCTCCTGCCTCCGAGCCGTGGCACTTGCATGCCACTCTCTGAATGCTCTTTTCCTAAATATCTACATGCATCCCTCCCGCCCCTCCTTTGAGTCTCTGTGCAAGTGTCACCTTCTTAAGGAGAGGTGTTCCCCAGACACTGCATTCAAACAAGCTCACCAACTCCTACCCCAGAGGCACCCTTGCTCCCCATTCCCTGCTTTGCCAGTCCCCATGGCCCTCACAACCTCCTTACCTGCTGTATGTTTCTGTCTGATTCCCTGCATCCCTCCCCCCAAACTGGAGTGGAATTTCCATGAGCCTAGAAACCTTTATGCCCTCAATTCCCAGAAAATGTCTGCTATGTAGCAGTAGGCACTCCATGAAGATGTTAAACGAATGAATGAACGAATGAGTGAGTGACTAGGTCCTATTCTACTGCTATTCTTTGATTGGAAATGAGTATTACACTTCTCAGTAGAAACGGTATGTAAATGTTTGATTCAACCCATTCCCTCTCCCTTTGGGGTTCAGATCCATATGAGGCCTGAAGAATAAGACTGGCCATTTCCTATGAGCTGCTCTTCCAGGTTCCACTAATCATGGTGATTGAGAGAAATCAATATCGTTCTCGTCATCGGTGATGTATTTGACTCTAGGAGCAGGATCTATTTTTTAATACTTTCCCCTGTACAATCATTCACAATCACAGTTTTAATAATTTGTTCTTTAGTTCTAAAATAATACTTTAAAAAGTATTATTTTCAATGTATAAATTTCAATGTAAAGATCTGATTCAAGTTTAGTAACATATCTCATGAAGGCATACTATCCACACTTCATGAAAAGATATTACTTTTCGCGGTTTGTACTCAATTTCACAAAAACTCCAAGTGATCACCTGGAGTAATGGAATTAAAGTAACTATGTTCTGCTTCTTCATCTTTACAATCATGGGGCCATCACTTTTTATTGTGAATCTGCTGCTTACATGCAGGAAGATGGAGCACCACGTGGTCTGCATTCGGACCTGCTCTCTAAGCCAGCCCTGAGGACTCTAAACCCTTCCGAAGGTAATCTTGAAATGCCTAAACCTGAGCCCGCAGGTGCTGGAGGTGGACTGCATCAGTGGGAGTGCTGTGAACTAACCTCATATACAGTACAATGGTGTTAAAGGACACGTTCTAAAAACGTGCTGATTTGAAGCTTACATCTATGAGCTCTGACAATTAAGTTTGCAAACTTGTTGCAATGATGTTGCAATCCTTTTTTGATATCAGAGGAGTGATTCATTATGAATTTGTACCAACTGGACAAACAGTTCACCAAGTTTTCTATTTGAAAGTGCTGAAAAGGCTTTGCGAAAGTTAGACAACCTGAACTTTTAGCCAGCAACTCATGGCTCTTGCATCACGACAATGCACCACCAGCTCACACGGCACTGTCTATGAGGGAGTTTTAGCCAGTAAACAAATAACTGTATTGGAACATCCTCCCTACTTACCTGATCTGGCCCCCAGTGACTTCTTCCTTTACCTGAAGATAAAGGAAATATTGCAAGGAAGACATTTTGATGACATTCAGGACATCAGGGGTAATAGACGACAGCTCTGATGACCATTCCAGAAAGAGTTACAAAATTGTTTTGAAGGGTGGACTAGGTGCTGGTGTTGGTGCATAACTTCCCAAGGGGAGTACTTCGGAGGTAGCCATAGTGGTATTCGGCAATGAGGTATGTAGCACTTTTTCTAGGATGCATTCATGTTAAAGCTCAACAATAATCACAGCAACTAGCTAGGAAAACCAAGAAAAGTGCCCCGCCCCACTCATCCCTCCCAAGGAGGAGTACTTGATCACTGGCATTGTTTAGAATGCTAGCACATGGTGAAAATAAAAAGCTGACCAGACCTGTGGTGGACTTTCTGGCTGTTTTTAACTTCTCTCAAACAATCCATCCCATTGTGCACTGGGACTGGACCACTCCCATCACCCCATGCTCGATAGCTACCATGTATCATTTCACCCCTTTTGGGAAGATCTCTAATCCTGGGGAGTTACAAGAAGCTGCCAAATGCACACAGCATGCTCCCACATGCCTTAGCTTCAAACTGCATAGCCTACCCATCCTGTAAAGCTAGTCTAATTAAAATTAGAGCTGAAAAGTACCTGAGAGAGCCTATTTAAAACCTTCCATTTTACAAAGGAAAGTTTATTTATGTGATGCTTTTTAAAAATTTGCAAATGTTTTCACTTAGTTTGTTTCTCAAACAAGCCTTTCTAATGGGTGGGATAAGCGATATTACCCACTAGAAAACAGACATGTGAGACCCTGAAAGTTAAATGACACGTCCAAGATCTTATACCTAGTAAGCCTTAAATTCTCAAGGGCATATAAGGCCTATGTTTGCTTTTTACAAGCATGTTGAATTCAAGGCTGTTTGTTTACACATCTAGGTTTAGAAACCATTACTCTTAGGGAGCCCTGAGCTACAATTTCAAAATTCATTAAGTAGCTGAGGAAACTGTAGTTTTTTTTTGTGGGAAGGAGCAGGGTGTGATTCACCTTTGTGTTTCTGGGGTACATATAGGCCCTGGGTAAGTGTTTCATGGGTGAGTGAAATCTTAGCAGGGCCTCAGTCTTCGGTGCTGACTAGTTCACACTGAACCCTAGTGGGGTTAGAAGCCATGACGAGATGACTTGAGACCATGTCAACAAAAGAGCAGCTTAAAGACCTGGGCACTATTAAAGAAGAAAAACCTGAAAACAGTCTCTAAAATTATCATAACAGTAATACTTGCCATTTTTTAGTACCTCCCACAGACCAGAAAACCCTGCCAAGTTTTGATCAATGTGTATAAACGCATTCTGTCTGCAACTGGGGCCTGTGTGTGCTGTTATGATGATGTCTGGAGGCCAGGATGTTAAGCTGGACGGGTTGGGCAATGACAGGGAGAGTGGACCGGATGGAGGACGGAGCGTAGAGTGAAGCCACGCCGGGGAAGGTGGTGTGTTTACTGGAACATGCGGACGTGAGTGTATAAACAGTGCTGTCAGGGCAGGGAGCAGCTCCACTCTGATGGCAACCATAAGGTGGGCAGCCAAGGGAAGACAGTGTTAATTATGACAAGTTATTGTTGCAACTTTCCAAATTGTGTCCTTTTAAAAATGTTGCTCATCTGTTAATCCTTTTGGATGTGTCCCCCAAATCATCATCTTCCCAGATGTGCTGCAGAGACAGGTGGAGAACGACCATGTTCTTCACACACACATTATTTGTAATTCCTACAATGATTCTATATGTATGTCCCCATCTTACAGATAAGAACACCGACTCTCCCAGCTCACACTGAGGGTAGGTGGGAATTGTATTCAGTGTAGCTAGGATTCCAAAGCCCATGCATTTCCCTCCTTGTCTGCTCCTTCACACCTCTGTGAAGGGTCATCTTGAGAAAAGTACTAGTGCTTTGAAGGGCAAAAATTGAACCATTGGCAGAGCTTTAGGGAGGCAGATTTACAGCCAATCTGAGGGAGAGAATTAACTGTGGAACCTTGCTGTGGAACCTCCAGCAAGTCCCTTAACCTCTTGAGTTTCCTCACCCATGAAAGGGGTCCTGCCTCTGTCAGGACTATTGTGAGGACTCAAGAAAAAATGTTTGCAACTCATTTAGCATGAGGCCTGCCTCTTACCAAGCAATCACTAAAGGTAACTGTTATTATTTTTATTGTTACTCATTTGCATTTAGAACTTTTAAAAGTCTGTTCTATAATGCCTATTGTGCAAATACATTCCAACTCTTCAACTCATTTTTGGATTCAGAGAATGGGAAATGATTTGTAGTCAGAGAACATTCTGGAAAGTACTTTGGGAAACAGTCTTCCTGAACCAGGCTGAGATCCTCCATCTGTAAAACAGCCTTGATAACAGGACCTACCTCTTATATGGCAGCTGGGATTAAAGAAAATAATCCGTATTTTAGCACAGGGCCTGACCCATAGGAAATCCTCAAAAATGTTAGCAATTATCTTTATTATTTTAACTAATCACATCATCATTACCATAGTTTCCTTGTAAATTTTGAAGGATGAAGTCAGTTTTCTTTTTTTCTTTTTTTTTTGTTTCCAATTTTGTTGTCAAGAGTTGCCTAGTTTTTGGTTCACTCACTGATTAGCATTTTCCACTCAACAGACAACTTTATCAGAATTTTATTAGTTAATAAATATTTACTGAGGATCTATCTGACACTGCTCTAGTATTGTTAAATGACTCCTATCCCACTAGAGCACCTCAGGCTTGCTTTTCAGTTAATTTATATTCATCACAGACTTGAACACGGTGGGGATGATTTTGCCCCTACTAATATCTGGAGGCATTTTTGTTTGTCCCAACTGAAGTGGGGGCTGCTACTGGCATCTCTTAGGTGAAGGTCCAGAATGCGGTGAAGCATCTTAAAATGCCCAGGGCAGTCCCCCACAACAAAGGCGGGTCTAGCCCAAATGTCAATAGTGCCAAAGTTGAGAAACCCTGGCCTGACATTTACCCGTCCTGCTTTCTCTGCTTGAGAAATGCCAGGGGGACAAGGCCCTGTGGTCTATCGGACAAGGCCCTGTGGTCTATCGCACCAGGCACTGTTTTTGAGAAAAGCAAGTTGTGGGGACTTGCAAAGCTATTTTTAAGCAGCGAACAACATCGCAGAGTGCAAAAGCACTAAGAGCACCCTCTCCTTCTGACTGGGTGTCCTCCTCTGGCTTCTTTCTGGGCCCTGGCCGTGGGGGTGAGGGTGAGCATCGCCTCAGCAAGAGCGACCTTTCCAGTTTGACTCAACCTCCTAAGGAATCCACAGCACATGAGCTCCGAGGGCTGTTTGCCCGAGACTAGGAGGGGGAAGGGACTGTGTTTGGTGGGCTGATGATGCTGAACTTTCAACCCTTCTTGGCAATGTTTGCTGGCCAGAAAGCAAAGCCAGCTGTACTTGGACAGCCTGTTACACAAACAGACAACACAGACTGTTATCTCCTAAATTGGAGGCTTTCTACAATGTCTTCTCATGTGGGCACTGGACTCTGGCAGGAAGACCACCCACAGGCAAACACACAGCACCTCCCAGGGAGGGCCTGTAATCACCCACTGTTTTTGCCACCTGTTCTGGGCCGGGTTATCAGATGTGAAGGAGCCAGTTAATAACTGTTTATAAGCTATAAATGCAAGTGGCCATGGCAGGGAGCTGATAAACATTTTGGGGGCAAATTATTTGTGTAGCTGACAGTCATTTGCACCGCTCTCAACTGCTTGGAAGTATGTGTTTCAGGTTACAGGACGTCCAAATGGCTGTTTGCAGGGAGGGTTCTTATTGAAGTGCCGTCTGTGGTCTCGATTCAGGTCACAGATAATGACATCAGCCCTGGACATTTTCAGCCTTCCTGGGCAGCAGAGCTTTTTCTTTAACTCTGCTTGGGCGTGAAAAGGAAATTCCAGAACTAGAACTTGTATCTCATGTGCTTTGGAGTCTCAATTCTCAATTTTGAGGTGAAATGCATGGACAGAGTTGTTTTAAAAGTGAGTTTTTACAAGCTCCATTAGTTTGGGCTGAGAATTTTTTTTTTCCCCCCCTGCTAAAAGAGAGCCTGAGGAGGCTGCATTGAAACAATTGCAGATCCCAAACTAAGCCTTTTGGGGCTAGCACAAAAGAAGCATTTCAGTAAACAATATGGTTGCAAATGAACCACCCTGCTTGCCTCAGGTTGGCAACTATTGGATTAAAAGGTTAAAAAGGGAGTATCCAAAATGGATATTTAAATAATAAAAGTGACACCTGTTCTTTCACCTGGGTGTGGGGGAGAGGGCAGAGCCGGCTGGCTTAGCTCCATTTCCACCTTGATCTTACCAGGGAAGCCAAAGTTAGGCACTGGACATGAGCAGCATTTCCAGAAGGTCCCAGCCACTAGTGCAGGGTGAGGGGATGGCTAATGTCAGGCTGTGTTAGGGGTGGGAAGGGCACCACCAGAGTGCCTACAGAGCCAGGTTCCAGACCCCTCTGCTTGTACTGGGCTGTGGGATTTTCAGCAAGTGTATTAACTTCTCTGACCCAAGTCCTACTTGCTACAAGAAAGCTTAGGGCCCAAGGCACTGCTGGAAGCTACAGCAGTTTGATTTTGGAAACCATCTTTGGGAATCCCTATTCGGGCTGACTAGAAGACTTTTCACAGATAAGGTCATCAATGATTCAAGGCCATAGAGAATTGGCAGCAGTGTCCTCGAGAATAAATGTTGCCAGCATGTAGTCAAGGAAGGGACAGGAGGCTGGAAAATGGGAAGACTTCAAGGAGATCGAACTTGTTGTATTGGCCTCCAGGGGTGGTCAGGTTTAGGTGGGGACTGAGAGAGAGGAGATTCCATGGTCAGAGGCATCCACAGTGTCTTTCAAAGGAAGAGTTGAATTGTCCCAAAGGAGCTGTGCAAGTTAAGATTAGGGAAGCAAGTTACAGCCAGATTATGAAGGGCTTGTGACCTCGGCAAAGAGGTCAGTCTTTCCCTTGTAATGCCTCAGCAGGAAGATCTGGAAAGCAGTGATTTTTAGGCTGGCAGGTCTTATGAAAAGGTCCAATACTTTAAAAGAGTAAGATGCCTGAGGGACAGACAGGTGCCAGTTGAGGCATAAGAGGTGAGCAGCTCAGAGGTAGCTGGACCAAAGAGGAGGATCCAAGCTACCTTTGAGAAAGAGTCCACTGGACTCAGTGAGGAGATTCAACAAGCCCAGGGCTGGAGACAGGGCCTGAGCCTGAGTGACTGGGAAAGCAAAATACCTTCTACAGAAACTGGCAGTTCTGAAGAATGAAAGATCTTTGTTTCCTATACTTGAAATGTGAGGGCAAAGCAACTGGAGGGGAGCAGAGTTTGCTACCCCAAAATATGCCTTCTTGGGATATTGATTAATTTAAGCTGGTTATTTTTGAGAAAACCAAAGACTCAAGAGGAGACTTGTACTGCCCTCTTACCTGCTTAAATGGAACTATTACCTTAACATAATATGAACTAAGTGTGGCAGACAGCGGGGAAGCTAGCAACAGCCACTTGCCGGACTCCTCTCTTAAATTCAAGGTCCAGCAAGAACTTGTCTACCACATTTGCGCCTTCTCATCTACCTGTGAATTGCCTTTCTGCCCTTTGAAATCCAACCCTCCCCCCTTTTCTCCTTAGCTCAAGATGGCATATTAGCCTCAACTGCCTGATTTGTCCTTGGGTCTCATATTCCCATGGAGCCCCCAGATGTGCATATGTAATAAATTTGGTATTTTCTCCTGTTAATCTGTCTCATGTCAATTTGATTATTAGACCAGCCATAAGAACTTTGAAGGGTAGGAGGAATTTTTCCTCCCATACACAGCCAAATAGAAATACCCAGAAAGTAGTTAGAAATACAGAACTGGAGTTGGAAAGTATGTATTTGCTTCTGTATGTCCCCAGTTAAGGTGTTCTCACATCCAGGGCAGCAGTGACGTCCCAGGACAGAATGGACATTACAGGCACACCTCGGAGATATTGCAGGTTTGGTTCCAGACCACTGCTTAAAGCAAATATCACAATAATATGAGCCACATAATTTTTTTGTTTGTTTGTTTCCCAGTGCATATTAAAGTTATGTTTACACTCTACTGTAGTCTATTCGGTTATAAGCTCATAAGCTATAAGTTATAGTGCTACATAGCAATAGCATTATGTCTAAAACAATGTACATACCTTAATTATAAAATATTGTATTGCTAAAAAATGCTAACCATCACCTGAACTTTCAGCAAGTCATAATCTTTTTGCTGGTGGAGGGTCCTGCCTTAATGTTGATGGCTGCTGACTGATCAGGGTGGTGCTCACTGAAGGTTGGGGTGGCTGGTAATTTCTTAAAATAAGACAATGAAGTTTGCCACATCAATTGACTTTTCCATTCACAAAAATGATTTCTGTGTAGCGTATGATGCTGTTTTATAGCATTTAACCCACACAAGAGCTTCTTTCAAAATGGAATCAGTCCTCTCAAACTCTGCTACTGCTATACCAACTAATTTTATGTAATATTCTAAATTCTTACTGTCATTATAACCATCTTCACCAGAAGTATTTATAGAACCATTATAGCATCTTCACCAGAAGTAGTTTCCATCTCAAGAAGCCACATTCTTTGCTCATCCATGAGGCGCAACTCCTTATGCCTTAAAATTTTATCATTAGATTGCAGCAATTCAAGTCACATCTTCAGGCCCCACTTCTAATTCTAGTTCTCTTGCTATTTCCACCACATCTGCATGTACTTCCTCCTCTGAAGTCTTGAACCCCTCAAAGTCATCTGTGAGAGTTAGAATCAACTTCTTCCAAACTCCTGGTAATGTTGATATTTTGACCTCTTCCCATAAATCATAAATGTTTTCAATGGTATCTAGAATGGTGAATCCTTTCCAGAATGTTTTCAATGTACTTTGCCAGGATCTATCAGAGGAATCACTATCTATTGCAGCTATAGCCTTAGAAAATGTATTTCTTAAATAATAAGACTTGAAAGTCAGAATTACTCTCTGATCTATGGGCTGCAAGATGAATGTTGTGATAGCAGGAATGAAAACAGCATTAATCTCTAATCAGAGCTCTTGGGTGCACTGTCAATGAGCAGTAAAATTTTGAAAGAGATCTTTTTTTCTGAGCACCAATTCTCAACAGTGGGCTTAAAATACTCAGTAGACAATGTTGTAAACAGATGTACTTTCACCTAGGCTGTGTTGTTACATTTGTGGAGCACAGGCAGAGTAGATTTAGCATAATTCTGAAGGGTCCTAGGATTTTCAGAACGGTAAATAAGCATAGGCTTCAACTTAAAGTCACAAGCTGTATTAGCCCCTAACAAGAGAGTCAGCCTGTCCTTTAAAGCTTTGAAGCAGGAATTTCTCCTCTCTAGCTATAAAATCCTAGATAGTATCTTCTTCTAATATACGGCTATTTCGTTTATACTGAAAATCTGCTGTTTAATGCAGCCACCTTCATTAATTATCTTAACTAGACCTTCTGGATAATTTGCTGCAGCTTCTATATTAGCATTTGCTGCTTATCTTTACACTTTTATGTTATGGAGAAGGCTTCTTTTCTTAAACCTCATGAACCCACCTCTACCAGCTTCAAACTTTTCTTTTGCAGCTTCCTCACCTCTCTCAACCATCACAAAATTGAAAAATTAGAGCTGTGCTCTGGTTAAGGAAATGTTATGGCTGGTTTAACCTTCTATTCAGACCACTAAAACTTTCTCCATATCAGCAATAAGGCTGGTTCCTTATCATTTGTGTGCTCACTGGCTAGCACTTTTAATTTCTTTCAAGAACTTTTCCTTTGTGTTCACAACTTGGTTGTTTACCATAAGAGGCCTAGCTTTTGGCCCATCTCAATTTTCAACATGCCTTCTTCATTAAGCTTAACCATTTCTAGCTTTACATTTAAAATGAGTGACATGTGACTCTTCCTTTCACTTGAACACGCAGAGACCATTGTAGGGTTATTAATTGGCCTAATTTCAATATTGTTGAATCTCAAGGAATAGGGAGGCTTGAGGACAGGGAGAAAGATGTATGCGGGAGGGAGGCAGCCAGTTAATGGCGCAGTCAGAACACATACATTTATTGATTAAGTTCTCTGTCTTACATGAAGGCAATTTGTGGCGCCACATAAAAGTTACAATAGTAGCACTGAAAGTCACTGATCACAGATAACCTTAACAAACATAATAATAATGGAAAAGTTTGAAACATTGTGAGAATTGCCAAAATGTGACACAAAGGCATGAAGTAAGCAAATGCTGTTGGAAAAAATGGCACCAATAGACTTAACCTTCAATTTGTAAAAAATGCATTATCTGTGAAGTGCTATAAAGCAAAGCACAATAAAACGAGGTATGCCTGTATACTGAACAATAGCTATGTAAGAATTTATTAGCTATCATTTTATGAAGACATACTCTTTTATAAGGCACAGGCCTGCAAAAGTGGGATTATGATAATTGATATGCCCAATTTTCAGAAACAGAAGTTCAAAGAAGTTAAGAAACTTATCTAAGGTCACACAGCTTACAAATGGCCAAATTGGGATTCAAGCTGTGGTCTGGCTGATGCAAAAGACCATGCTTCCCACTCACCCTCACACCCTCTCTTGACTTCTTAATGTAGGAATTCTTTCATATGAAGCCTTTGCTTCTCTACAAATAATACAATGCCTTGGTCACAGACGTCAGTTTTTGATACATGCTAAATATTCATCTTCTTTCTGCTACCAAATTTCTTACAAATAAATATCAGAATTTGATTAGTCTGCTACTTCAAAAAA
>NW_017731949.1:1019932-1055158 GCF_001890085.2 Hipposideros armiger | reverse complement strand
GCTGAAATCTACTTGGCAATCCTCAATCCCAGAATAATGGCGAAACCAAAACACTGAGCATGTGCAGCCTGACATCCCACACTGCCCTCTGGTGGTAGCCCACCTCTTGGCGTCTGTTTATTGATACCACTCGTCAGGCAGTTTAGAGCCTTCTGGGTGTCCGGGTGGGAAGGCTACCAAAAAGGAGGTCACTGCAAATATTTTACTGTTTTATCTCTTTGTCTGTACCTCACCTTTATCACACAACCTGGTTTTCAGTCATTTCCTGTCCACTTCCCCACTGGACTGCTAGCTACTTTGGGGTGCAGGGCTGGGTCATCTTTACCTTGTGCCTCCAGTGCCCACACTTCATAGGTGCCCAGTGCTTGTTGAATCCATGTCAAATATGGGAAGAAAGGCATGCCTTATTTTATTTTTATTTTTTTAAAGATTTTATTGGGGAATTGGGGAAGGGGAACAGCCAAGTCGTTTTCCTTTAATCTTAGTTGTGGAGGGCACAGCTAGCTCAGCTCCAAGTCCAGTTGCCATCCAGCTGCCCATGGGCGGTTTGTGGCCGCTCAGCTCAAGGTGCCGTGTTCAATCTTAGTTGTGGATGGGCGTAGCCTACCATCCCATGCAGGAATCAACCTGGTAACCTTGTTAGGAGCAGGTGCTCTCACCAGCTGAGCCATCCTGCCACCTGTTGGCAGCTCCGTGGCAGCTCAGCTTGGGTGCAGAGTCACTGGCCCACGTGGGAATCGATCCAGTGACCCTGTTGCTCAGAGCTCGCGCTCTTAACCAACTAAGCCACTCAGTCGGCTCCAGGGATGCCTTATTAAAGGAGAGTACAGCTGAGTGATTGTCCCCACCTCCTCCAAAATAAGAAACCTGTATGATTTTTAGGTGTATTTACCGCATACTAGAGAACTGAGCTGGAGTGAGGGCACCTGCATATGGGGGCCCATTTTAGGTTCAGCCCCCAGCCACTGGGGCCTGGCTGGTGTTGCTGAAATCTCTCTGCATCACTGATATGGCTGATTGAGCCAGCAGGGCTCAGACACAGCATTTGGAAGAACATTCGATTTTCTCTCCTGTTCCAAGTGCAGGGATATTGAAACGCAAATGTGGACAAGGGCTAACAACCGATCACAACTGTTTGACCTCCACAGCCTGGTCACTATCCTCTTAGAAAGAGTGCTTCTTGATGAAACAACTTACTTCATTCATTATTTTTCTTTCAAACCTCTTCTTCCCGATGGGAAAATCAGTTCATAGGGCCTCATCTGCTAAATTATACCATTGGTTACCTAGAACTTTCCAGCTAAGACATTTCTTGACCCTGAATCTAATCTCTTATAAAAGATTTTTAAATTTTATTTGCATTCATTAAAAAAAATACAGTGATAATTTTAGACATTCATCTCTCTGCAGAGAGACCCCTGCTCCGTCCTGCTGGTCCATTGTCCTCATCAGTACCTCTAACCAGTTAGTCTTTGACACTTTGCCTTCACTGAAGATGGCCTTTGTAAAGATGGGCTTTCACTATTAGACTTTTGGAAGAAAGCTTGCATGGGAAAAAAATGTTCATACTAGCGTTTTCATAATTGCTCAAAGCTGGAACCAACCTGCATGTTCATTGTGGTGTGCTGGTATTCTGGAATACTATACAGCAATGAAAATGAATGGGTTGCACCTGTACATATGAAATGTGTGGTGTGATGACATGCCTGCCCAAGCACCCAGGATTAGGGAGTTAAAATGTACACCCAAGAAAAAATACGGGAAATACTTTACATTTTAGATTTCCATTTTTTCTTAAATAAGAAATTTTAAGGAAGCACAGGTGGGACAAACCTTGACTGATTTCCCAGGGCAGTTTCTCACAGTGTGATTGCAAAGCCCATCAGAATCACCTGACGAGCTTGTTAACAATGAAGATGTCTGGGCCCACCCCAGCACGACAGCATTAGAATTTCCAAGTGGGACAGAAGAGTTTCTTATGTTTTGTTTTTTGTTTGTTTGTTTTAAAGATTTTATTGGGGAATTAGGGAGGGGAACAGCATTGGAGAATTGGGGAAAGGGAACAGACAAGTTGCTGTCCTTTTGTTCTTCAGTCTAGTTGTGGAGGACATCGTTTCACTGGCCCATGTTGGTATTATCATTGCGCTTTTCCCAGGTGAGGCAGATCGGTCACTGGGCCCTGGACGGCCATTCACAGCGGCCCTTGGCAGCTTACTCCAGCTGCCAGCCACTCACGGTAGCTTTTTACAGCAGCCCACTGCAGCTCCACTACAGCCTACACTGTCGCTGGCGACTCACGGCAGCCCAGCTCCAGGTCGAGCTGTTGTTCACCATCTTAGCTGTAGAGGGCGCAGCATCACTGGCCCTCATGTGGTATCCAAACCAGAGCCCTGCTGCTCAGAGCTGGCGTCCCAAGCCAACTCTTAACCAACGCGCCACTCGGCTGGCCTGGGACAGGAAGAATTTTAATAAATGCCCAGCTGATTCCTATGTATAATACATTCTGAGAAATGTGTTCTGAAGTCTGGTTAAATCCTAAGAAGGGCAGATTTTTATTACTCCCCTAGGTTTTTTAATGTCTCAAACATCTTGAATGCTCCTGACAGTCCAAGGCAAGCACCTAGCCCAGAAACATTCAGACTTGAGGGAGTCACATGACTTTGCCATTTCCCCAGGATGTTAGAGAATCAGATTTATAAAGAGCAATTGGCCAAGCAGCCCAAGACCCCTGAGTTGACTTTAGGCAAGGCTTTTGAGGTCAGAGAGAGGCCAAGAATGCCATTCTTACATTAAGAAAAAGTCCTTAAGCCAAGCAATGTGGCTGTATATCTGTGATGAGTGTAATATATGTTAAGCATAAGGCAAATAAATAGCAATAATTAAGCTTCACTGGGTTTTTTTCCCCTCTAAAGACAGATTTACACTCAGTCTGAAAGCCGACCTTTGTGTCTCTATTTTATTATTCTAAGCCATATCATTAGCTACAGGAAATAATCCTGTTGGTTGGAGGAAATTCTTAAGGAGCAGTTTTCTTTAGTCTTTGCCAGGTGCACAATGTACTGGGAAAACTAAATGCAGTTTAGCTTTAACCCAGTGTTAACATGTGAGATAACTGATTCATTTTTTTAGAAATGAATATATCTTTTGGATTGAGATCATAAAATGAGTGACTAGGTGTTTATGACCAATCGAGTTCCCTTGGTTACTATACGAGGTCTGACAATTAAGTTCCCGAACAAATCCTAGAAAAAGTGCTACACACCTCATTGCTGAATATCACTATTGTCACCTTCGATGTACTCCCTTTGGGAAGCTATGCACCGATGCCAGTACCCAGTCTGCCCTTCAAAGGAATTTTGGAACTCTTTTTCTGGAATGGCCATCAGAGCTGTTGTATTACCCTTGATGTCCTGAATGTCATCAAAATGTCTTCCTTTCAATATTTCCTTTATTTTCAGGTAAAGAAAGAAGTCATTGGAGGCCAGATCAGATGAGTGGGGAGGGTGTTCCACTACAGTTATTTGTTTACTGGCTAAAAACTCCTTCACAGACAGTGACGTGTGAACTGGTACATTGTCGTGATGCAAGAGCCATGAATTGGCTAAAAGTTCAGGTCTTTTAACTTTTTCACGCAGCCTTTTCAGTATTTCCAAATAGTAAATTTGGTGAACTATTTGTCCAGTTGGCACAAATTCATAATGAATAATCCCTCTGATATCAAAAATGGTTAGCAACATCATTGCAATTAGTTCGTGAACTTAATTGTCAGACCTCGTACATCACAGTATCTCTGAGGCCACCTGTCATTGCAGCTAAGAATGTGGACTCTGGAGCCCGCTGACTGGGTTCAAATCCCAGCTCTATTATTTATAAACTGGGTGATTTTGGTTGGGTGATTAACTGTCCTGGTTTGCTAGGAACTGAGAGGTCTCCTGGGATATGGGACTTTCAATGCTGAAATCAGGAAAGTCCTGGGCAAACTGAGACAAGCTGGTCATCTTAGGCCCAGAGCAAGTTCTCCCACTTCTCCATGCTTCAGTTTTCTCATCTGTAAAGTGGGGAAACAAGAAATGGTGACTGACCCTGTGGAGTGGATGGAGGGATATAGGAGGTAATCAGTACTTGGAACTGTGTCTGACATGCAGTACGCACTGATATGTTTCATGTCATGTTTACATTAGAAATGGCCGGCTCCACCTCCTCATGCTACACATGGGCATCAGAGAGCTAAGCGGTGTGACCACAGAACTAGACCAGAACCCAGACCACGGACATGACTTATGGACATTATGAGGAGTCTACTGGAACCTTCCTGCACTGCATGATTGACTGGCTGAGATGCTTGCAAACCAGGCATTTGGTATCTCCCATGCAGTAACAGTTGTGACATTTAGGGCCTGAGTATCCTTTAAGCTTCTCTGGGTAACTATAAGTCCCCCTCCCCATAGGGTGGTGTGACCACAGAGTCACCTGCAAGTCGTGGAAGGGAGAGTCCATGGTTTGTTTTTATGGAGCAGGTAAGGTGGTCACTGCCTCTGGGCATGGACTGAGATGGGAAGAGAGTAGCACTGGGTGAGGGTGGGGTTCAGGCAAGGGGAGGTCCTTCATTCAACATGTAGTTATTGAGCACCTACAATGTGTGTGCAGTGTTCTAGGCACCTGTCTTGTGGCATTTACAGACTAATAAGCAAACAAACACATATTTAGGAAAATATGTTTAGCAAGGTGATGAGAGAATAATAATAGCTAATACTCATTGAATGCCTACTCTGGGTCTGGCACTGCTCTAAACACTTGATATCATCTCATTGAATCCTCACAATAGTCTATCTCATATTAAACTAAGTTAACTCATACTATATTGTTAATAAGTATCCTCATTTTATAAATGAAAAAACTGAGGCATAGAGATGAGAGACAGGGTTAATGCTCCCACACCCACACTCTTCCCCATGACACTACATTGTTTCTTTAGAATAGTAATCCTCAGCTGGGGGCAATTTTGCCCATCAGAGGGCATTTGAAAATGTCTGGAGACACTTTTGATTGTCAGAACTGAGAAGGCGCTATTGGCATCTAGTAGGTGGAGGTCAGGGATGCTTCTAATCATCTCGTAATGCAAAGCATGGCATACCCCCAACGCAGAACTAACCTGCCCAAGATGTCAATGGAGCTGAGACGGAGAAGCTCTTCTCTAGAATGCATGGGGAGAGGGCAACATCAGATAAGAGAGCACAGAAAGCCTCTGTGATCTTCTGCATTTGACCTGAGTCATGATTAAAAGGCACTGGCTATGCAATAGCCTTGAGAAAGATGAGCACTGGGCATATACAAGGAAGCCAGTGTGGTGGGAGTGAGCAATCAAGGAGACGAGTGAGGGGGATGAGGTCATATCAGGTAGGAAATTGCAGCTGAAGTAAGGGGGCTGGAATTTATGCTAACTATAATCAGAAGCCACCGAAAGGCAAAAAATCATGAGATTATATGTGGCTTTTTACCTTCTTTTTGCTTATCTGTATTTTATGACTGTAATGGATTGTTACGCCCCACCAAAACTCGTATGTTGAAATCTTAAACCCAGTACCACA
Organism: Hipposideros armiger; assembly: GCF_001890085.2. Lineage (NCBI taxonomy): Eukaryota > Metazoa > Chordata > Mammalia > Chiroptera > Hipposideridae > Hipposideros > Hipposideros armiger. The sequence continues at coordinate 1,049,570 of NW_017731949.1, read as the reverse complement.
GAATGAGACTATATTTGGAGATGGGGACTTTAAAGAGGTGATTAAGTTAAAATGAGGTCATATGGTGGGCTCTAATCCAATATGACTGGTTTCCTTATAAGAGAAGATTAGGACACAGACATGCACAGAGGGATGACCACATGAAGACACAGGGAGAAGACAGCCATTTACAAGCCAAGGGAAGAGGCCTCAGAGGAAACCAATCCTGCTGATACCTTGATTTCGGACTTTCAGCCTCCAGAAGTGTGAGAAATAAATTTCTGTTGTTTAAGCCACCCAGTTTGCGGTGCTTTGTTATAGCAGCCCTGGCAAAATAACACAATGACTATTCTCCAATGAGAGAAAAATGTGTACACAAACACATAATTAAAGAAAGAAAAAAAAGTAAAAATTCCTTAAAAAGAGTAACCAAAGGAGACAGTGTCAACATGTTTGAGACTCCAAGTAGAAATGAAAGCTTTGTTTAAAAACCAGCCGTAAACTTAAAAGGAGAAACCACCTTAAAGAAACATAGGTACCTCAAGAAGAACACAAGTAAGACATGTGAATGGCATCCTGCCCAAAAGGCCAGACACACTAATCTTGCGGTGACTGCCACACCATCTCAGGACAGCCAGCCTTCAAGGGATTCCGCCTGGTGAGAAGCACGCAGGGCTGTGGGGAAAGCATCGCAGGCACTCCCTGCCTCCTGCTGATGAGTTTTTAAAAATCACTTTGGAAAAGTCAGTTGAGTTTACAAAGAGCATTCAAGGTCATAAGAGGGATGGCATCATAGCAAGGAAGGAAGAAAGGAGGGAGGGAAAGAGGGAAGGAGGGAAGAAGGAAGAAGGAAGGAGCAGAGAGGGAGGGAAAAGACATAAGTACTCAAATGTTCAGCAGACAGTTTCAAACTGGCCTCTATGGGTGGATGCCAAAACAGAAAAGGGGAGCTTTAAGAAAAATCTTAAAATAAGTAAAATGGGCTAAAGAGAGGGGGAAAGAAGGTATATGTTAGCACATCTTACTTTTCATTTGAATGTGTTCAGAAGAGTGTTGGCTTGTAGATCACAAACATAAAACTGCACAGTGTTTCTATATGTCCCATTATGAATAGAATGTGACACGGCCCACATCTGTCCTCAAATCTGTGCCCTATCAATGGTGGAATTGCCTTATCTGGACCTCAGAAGAAAAGTTCAATTGTATCTTCTTCTTTGCAATGCAATTTGACCTGCATAGACCAGGCTGAAGCAGGCCTGCTAGAATTTTCTTTATTTAGAATCATCCATTATTGTCATTTATCTGAGAACTTGTGAGAAACTGGACTCTCAGCAAATGCTAGATAGCAGTGAACATGGACCAAACGTTCCACTGATCCTTCCTGTCGGGGCCTCATTTCTTAGTTTGACAAATGCTTTCTTTCCAAATTCCCTGTGGAGAAAACTTTCCCTTCCCAGATGTCTCAGTGGGTTTCGTGAGTGTTGGGTCTGGCTGGGGCTAGGAGACTTGAAATGGAGTTAAAACCAGCTGAGTAAGTGAGAGTTGTTTGATCATGTTGACCGGCTGAGATGCAGTCAACTTCCAAAGAAGGTAGGTGACAGGAGCCTCCTCAGGTGAACTTCACTAAGAGAGGAGAAGCCTGGAAAAGCAGAGGGAGGGAAGGAATGAAAGTGTGCTCTAGCATCCAGAACTAAGGAAATTACGTGGTGGGGATTGGTCATATTGTCACTTAGTAGAAAACAGTGGGAGGAGCCAAGGAAACTTGACTCGGAGAAATCCTGAACAGAGAGTCCAGGTTCCTTGGGGAAAGTGGACTTTGAAGATGGCCCACCATAGTCCCTATCTCCTAGTAGACACACCCTGATGCAGTCCTTGCCCTGGGCACAAGCTGGATCTAGTGACTTACTCTATGATTAGGTTACCAAAGGTTGTGGCTTCCTAGAACAATCTCTTTCCTTGCTGCGTTTGATGAAGAAGCTGTCATATTGGAGAGGCTCACATAGCAAGGAACCAAGGGTGGCCTCTGGCCAATAGCCAGCAAGGAACTGAGGTCCTCACTCCAACAGCTTTGGAGGAACCAAGTCCTGCACACACCCACCCAGTGAGCTTGGAAGTGGGTCTTGCCTCAGTTTAAACTCTGTCACAGATTTGTGGTTGAGTGGAGCATCGTGATTACAGCCTGTGAGCAACCCTGAAGGAGAGGACCCCATTAAGCTGTGCCCAGGTTCTGGATCCAGAGGAACTGTGAGATTAAAAAGGTCATTGTTTTAAGCCACAAATTTTGGGATAATTTGTTATGCAGCTAGAAATAACCATTACAGTTCCCACTTGAGTCTTGTGTCCCCTCACAAGACTGAGTCAGAGACAAACCTTGTGCCACCCTTTTCTACAGCACAAGCAGGTAAGACCCCCACCTCGACAGTCCCTGGCAGGTCTGTTTAAGAATGTTGGCATGTCCATGTTGCTATTTGACACTAGCTGTACTTCTATGCAAAAGCCTTGGCCTTCTTGGCCATTGTAGACCCAGGCTTGGAGCTCTCAGGTGTGCTCAGATGCCCAAAGGTGGCCACTGAAATTTTTTGTAAGTGGAGTGAACCATTCTTTTATTTTTTAAATAATTTTTTTATTTTTCAATTACAGGTGACATACAATATTATATTAGTTTCAGGTGTACAACATAGTGAACACGAGGTCTGACAATCAAGTTCATGAACTTGTTGCAATGCTGTTACTAACGTTTTTTATATCAGAGGGATTATTCATTATGCATTTGTACCAAATGGACAAACAGTTCACCAAGTTTACTGTTTGGAAATGCTAAAAAGGCTGCGTGAAAAAGTTAAAAGACCTGAACTTTTCGCCAACAATTCATGGCTCTTGCATCACAATAATGCACCAACTCACATGACACTGTCTGTGAGGGAGTTTTTAACCAGTAAACAAAGAACTGTATTGGAACACCCTCCCTACTCACCAGCTCTGGCTCCCAGTGACCTCTTTCTTTATCTGAAGATAAAGGAAATATTGAAAGGAACACATTGTGATGACATTCAAGATATCAAGGTAATACAATGACAGCTCTGATGGCTATTCCAGAAAAAGAGTTCCAAAATTGCTTTGAAGGGTAGGCTAGGCACTGGTGTCAGTGCATAGCTTCCCAAGGGGAGTACTTCGAAGGTGACCATAGTGATATTCAGCAATGAGATATGTAGCACTTTTTCTAGGATGAGTTTACAAACCTAATTGTCTGACCTCATAGACATTTATATAACTTATGAAGCAATCACACCATCATTGAGAATCGCCTGAAGTCTAGCTGAACAGAAGTTGTAAAACTAAAGCTATACAGAAGAAGCCATGTCGAGGCAGGTAGGAGGGGTAGAGAGGCAAAATAGGCTGGTCCCATACATAAATGTGGTGTTTAAAAATCAGGAGAGATATCTTGGTTACAGAGGTTCCCCCCAAATAGTGAGGGGTTCCAGCCCGACACTAGCTCCCCAGCCAAGGGTTCCAATGCCGGGAAAAGATGTCCCCAGAACTTCTGGCTATGAAAAACAGCAGAGATTGTGGCTGAGTGAAATGAAGGGCTGTTGGAGTCCCAGGTACTCCTCTTAAAGGACTCACACAGACTTACTCAATGATGGACTGACTTGCTCTGAGTTCCAGCGCTGGGGTAGCAGTTCGAAAGGCACCAGGAATATACGGGGAGGTACTGAATTGTATGGCTTCAGGATGAGGACTGGAAGGACAGCTTTATCCCAGAAGAAATGCTGGCAGAAGCTATTTTTCCTTTGTTGAGCCGTCCCCTCACCCAGTATAAAGACTTAGGCAGGTGCCACATCTGAGTCTCCATCAACCTGACTAACACTGTTTGCTTGGTTCTGGTGATTCCCTGAGACCCTGCCCCACTCGACTTTGGGGCCCACTCAAGCTGCTTCTAGTGGCTTTTCCATATAAACAGCCTGTCTTTGCTCATGCTAAGGACTTTCCTAAAATCTCTTAAAGGTTCACAAACCCCAAACAAGCAGCATCTGGCCTTAGTATGCCCCATACCTCTTGCTGAGCTGCCCCAAGCACAACGTAAGTGGAAGCCATCTGCAGATCACTCTGTAGCTCATACCAAATGGCCCCAGGTAGGGCACAGGCAGCAGCTGAACTTGGCCTGCAACAGAGCCACTCTCAAGACGCCCCAAAACTGACATGCTCAGTGGTAGCTTCATATCACGCCAGAGCACTACCCAACCACCTCCACAAAATTCACACCCAAAAGACAGACTGGGCAGGCACCAGAGCCCCACTAAAGCGAATCCTGCTCTGTATGGTCAGCCCCTGCACAACAGCTTCTCCAATGTGGTCACAGCCAGTCCTCACAACCAATCAGCCTGAGGGTCAATCCCTCTCGTTGACATGGAAACAGCAACCAAGGCTCAACTACAACAGGGGGCACACACAACCCACACAAGGAATATACCTGGAGCATCTGGCTCAGGTGACCAGGAAGATTGTGCCACTGGGCCCCACAGGACTCCTACTACATAAGACCACTCTACCAAGACCAGGAAACATAGAAACAAACACAGGGAGGCAGCCAAAATTGGGAGACCAAGAAACATATCCCAAATGAAACAACAGAACAAATATCCAGAAAAAAAAAAACTAAACTAAACAAAATGGAGACAGGTAATTAGATGCAGACTTAAAAACACTGGCTATAAGGATGCTCAATGATCTCAGAGAGAACTTCAACAAAGAGATAGGAAACATAAAAATGGAGATAGAAAACATAAAAAAAAGTCAGAAATAAAGAATACAATAACTGAAATGAAGAGTACATTAGAAGGAATCAACAGTAGGTTAGATGAAAACAAGGATAAAATCAGTGATTTAGAAGATAAGGTAGCAGAAAACACCCAATCAGAACAGCATAAAGAAAAAAGAATCCAAAAAAGTGAGGATAGTTTAAGGGACCTCTGGGACAACTCCAAGCGTACCAACATTTGTATTACAGGCGTAGTGTAGAAGAGAGAAGAGAGAGAGCAAGGAATTTAAAACCAAATTTGGAGAAATAATGAAGGAAAACTTCGTTAACTTGGGGAAGGAAATAGCTATACAAGCTCAGGAAACACACAGTCCTAAATAAGATTAACCCAAACAGGCCCACACCAAGACACATCATACTTAAAATGCCAAAGGTTAAAGACAAAGAGAGAATCCTAAGAGCAGCAAGAAAAAAGCAGTTGGTTACCTACAAGGGGCCTCTCATAAGACTGTCAGCTGATTTCCCAACAGGAATTTTGCAGGCAAGAAGGGTTTGGCTCAAAATATTCAAAGTGATGAAAAGCAAGTACCTACCACCAAGATTACTCTACCCAGGAAAGCTATCATTTAGAATCAAAGTGCAGATAAAGAGCTTCCCAGACAAGAAAAAGCTGTAGGAGTTCATTATGACCAAACCAGTATTGCAAGGTATGCTAGAGAAACTTTTTTAAGATGAAAAAAAGATAACAAATATGAATAATAAAATGGCAATAACTACATATCTATCAACAATTACTTTCAATGTAAATGGATTAAATGCTCCAATCAAAAGACACACACAGACTGAAAGTAAAGGGATAGAAAAAGATATTTCATGAAAATGAAAACAAAACAAAAATCTGGAGTAGTAGCAATACTTATACCAGACAAAGTAGACTTTAAAGCAAAGGCTATAACAAAAGACAAAGAAGGACAAAGCAGTAATCCTACTTCAGGGTATTTATCTGAAGAAACCCAAAACACTACTTCGAAGGGACATGTGCATCCATATGTTCATTTCAGCATTATTTACCATAGCCAAGATGTAGAGGCAGCCTGGGTGTCATCCATCAATGGATGAATGGATAAAGAAGAGCTGGTACATATATACAATGGAATATTATTCAACCATAAAAAAGAACGAAATCTTGCCATCTACAACAGCACGGATGAATTTAGAGAGTACTGTGCTGAGTGGAATAAGTCAGACAGAGAAAGACAAATGCCATCTGATTTCACTTATATGTGGAATCTAAAGAACAAAATAAACAAACAAAACAGAAACAAACTCTTGGTACAGAGAACATTTTGAGAGTTGCCAGATAAGAGGAGGTTGGAGGGATGAGTGAAAAGGGGGAAGGGATTAAGAAGAACACACTGGTACTTACAAAATACTCATGGGAATGTAAAGTATAGCATAAAGAACATAGTCAATGATATTGTAATAGTTATACATGGTGTCGGATGAGTATATTGGGTTGTTGGAAAAGTCATGACACATTTTTGCAACGAAAAACAGAAAAAAATACGTCATAACTTTTCCAACAACCCAATAGATTTTTTTGTGGTGATCACTTCGTAAGTTATATAAATGTCTAATCACTATGTTGTACACCTAAAACTAATACCATATTGTATGTCGACTGTAATTAAAACATTAAAAAATTATTAAAAAAAAATAAAGACCAAGGGCCGGCCAAGTGGCTCAGTTTGTTAAGAGCACGAGCTCTGAGCAACATGGTCGCCGGCTCATTCCCACATGGGCCAGTGAGCTGCGCCCAAGCTGAGCTGCCACTGAGCTGCCAACAAGTGGCAAGACGTCTCAGCTGGTGAGAGCATGTACTCCTAACAACAAGGTTGCTGGTTTAACTCCCACGTGGGATGGTGAGCTACGACTACCTGCAACTAAGATTGAACACCGCACCTTGAGCTTAAAGGCTGTGAGCTGCCGACAGGTGGCCGGATGACAACTGGACTTGGAGCTGAGCTGGCTGCGCTCTCCACTACTAAGATTGAATGACAACAACTTGGCTGTTTCCCTTCCCCAATTCTCCAACACTGTTCCTCTTCCCCAATTTCCCAATAAAATCTTTAAAAAAAATAAAAATAAAAACTCTTTGGGGAAAAAAATTTAAAAATAAAAGTGACTTGTGGGATGGTTTCCTTAGCACAAGCACGGAGTATGAGCAGTGAATAGCCCCATTTACCCTAGATAAGCATATAGAACATTGGGTTTTACTGGTTGGGAACAAACAGTGTGTCTACTCTGCCACTCCAGGACACCGCAGCCATAGCCACATGCAGGCCTAGGTCTGAATGACAGTGAAGTGGAAAGTCTGAGCTGAAGTCTGCAGTGGTGGCTCTCTGCCCTGGGGAACTGGCGTGGTGTGTGGTCCAGGAGCACTCCAATTACACAGCACCCCCTCCCCCATTCCAACAAGTCCCCAGGGGGCAAACGCTTTGTTAAGCTTCCTGGGGATTCCCTGGCGACCCCCACTCTAGGCTGAGAATCAAAGCTTTGAATTGCCCTTCCTGTTGAGAAGCCTCATCTCCCAGGATCTGGTCAGATGAGGCCCTGGACTTAATCTGCAAATACCTACTTTATCTTCAAAATGGAAATATTTTCATGATTATCAAAGTAGGCGATAGGTTCGTTAGATTTTAAAATACAGAAGGGTATAAAGATGAAAACATAAAACATCTCTGTATACCCTTGCTAGCCGCTGTCATCCTCACCTGAGCGCATGTTGGCACTGCCCTGCTCTTCATCCCCTGAATCAGAGCCTGCACTTCCGCCAGACTCCCAGGGGGCTGTGTGCATATTCAAGTGTGAGAAGCCCCTAGCTAGATAATCCCACAACTACATTTGAGTGTATTTCCTTGTTGTCTCCTATACGTTCATTAAAGTTGGGATAAATATTGACTAATCAATATTGCAATCGCTGACTTTTAAAATGTTATTTTAACCTTATATTAACAGTATTCAAATATTCAGTTTGGTGTCCTGCTTTTCTCCCTTAATTGCATTCTCTGTCCACCTATCCCTTTTCATTGTTTTTGAGACCTTCTGAAAACCCAGTTACCTCCTCGCATGAGGAATAAAAGGACAAGTGGCCCACTAAGGGTTAATGTCTACTGATTGCTTTAAGATCCATCTGAAGACCCCATGGCCACCGCCAACCAAGCCCAGATTTTGCAATGTTTACCATGCTTTTGCTTCATGTTGAAAGATGGACTGAATGTAAGAATTCTTTTTGTTTGCGTGTGTGTGTGTGTGTGTGTGTGTGTGTGTGTGTGTGTGTGTGTGTGTTTCTCCAAGCAGACTCTCTGTGTGTGGCCTCCTCTGGGTGAAAGCGCAGTGTTCCCACTGTTGCTTATCCTGAAGGCTTTCCAAAACCTCCCTCCCTGCCGACAGACAGCGGGGGCTGAGGGGGGAGGGGGGCGGATATCTCTCCAAAGAGAGAAACAGCAGTGAGCTGCTGAGGAGATTTCTGAGTCTGTTCCTATTCAAGGAAGGTGAGGGAGCTCTCATTTTAAAGGCTTCTTTTACAACCCGTTTCTTTTTAGACGAATGGTTTTGGAAGGTGACCAAAGGACTGTCTAGAGTGTCCCAACCTTCTCAAACAGTGCTGGGAAAGCGGAAGAGGTGGCTGCTGCTGCAGCTGCAGCTTGCAAATAGGGAGGAAGGGCTGAGCAATGCCTGAGATGTGTGGGGCCAGGGGGACAGGAGGGAGGAGCGGGTCGAGGTGGCGCTTTGCAGGGACACTGAGCCAGAACTAGGGTGAGATGAGAGTGGAAGTTATGGCCAGCACTCCCAAAGGGGCCATTGCCTCACCTGGTTATTTCCTCTACAAGAATAATTTGATCTCTCCCTCTTTCACACAGAGCCCAGGAGCTGTTTCTTCCCCCCAGCTCTCTCTCCTCCCATACATACCTTCACCCCGCGCCTTGCCCTGGCCTGGTGTTCTGGGCCTAGCCCTTTTTCTTTCTTCTCAATAGGACTCTAATTTTACCAGGCCTGTTTGGTGACCGAGCTTGGGCTAGGCCCCGTTTCCTCCATCTGTGGCCCTGTGGGCCCAAGGAGCTGGCCAACCAAAGCTGAGCAGCTGCTTCTGAAAACGGCCCACAGCTCTTATCACCCTCTCTCCCCACTGAGCTGGGCGCTCTCAGCCGCTTCCCTCCCAGAGGGTGTGCTGTGAGCTGTGGGCACACTCCAGCAGACTTGATTGTCACCACAGGTATTCAGTCATCCTGAGCAAAGGTCCCTGCTTGGATTTCCAGGTGGGCTGAAGCCCCAAAGCCTCTTGTCAGCAGCCCTGTATCCTTCCGCTACCTCGCTCCCATGAACCGTTGTCCAGGGGAAAATACCCAGGACAAAAACTCCCTGTTCACATTGGTCAGTTTTCAACTAAAAAGTTCAGTGTCCAGGTGAGTAGGCTCTGGATCCGGCCTATGTGAATGGTGAGAAATAAAAGACGGCCTTTCATGTGTATTTGCACTTGTGGATCCAGCGCAAGACCCCTGCTGGTGGCAAAACGCACAACCTGCCTGCGCTGTGGTTCCCCTAATCTTGGTCTAGGCCGATCCTGTTCTCTGCAGAGATGGACGAGCAGTAGATTTCTCAGGGCTCAAAATGGTTTTTCACATGTGGACTTGGGCCAACTCCCAAAGGTACTAGAAAAAGTAGGCAGCTTGGCCACCTAAGTGAAAGCCATCCATGGCATTTTTCCCAGCCTCAGCTAAATTCAAACCACGAAACTCTCATGTTTTCTACAGCTTTCCTAACTAACAAGACTATAGATGCCTTTCAAAAAATTTAAAATTATATTTCAAAACCTAGCATTATTTGTTTTTCCGTCTGTAAAGACTAATTTATCGCAATTTCTCCATAGCTTGCTTTGAGGAAGGGGGTGGGTGAGAGAAGAAGATGAAGATGCTAACTAGGAAGAGCATAGGACAAGACGGAAACAAAAATCCTGTTTTCAGATCCCTGTTCAGCCACTTATCAGCACCGTTGCAGACTCTCTGGGTCTCAGTTTCCTCCTCTGGGGAATGAGAAGAATGATTTTATCTGCCAAATTACCCTACAAGGTGGCTTTATGAGTCCAATAGTCTAATGTTTATAAGAGCATTTATTCACCAAAAAGTGCCACACAAATGTGCGTTATCGTGCTTTAAAAAATTATTTGAAAGAAGTATTATGTATTTCTGGAAATCTAGATTCCCAGAACCCTGGATAACTGGGTCATTCGTTCTCATATAGCAAATGATGGTCCCTGCATGATCGATCTGCTCCATGTGCCCCAGGTGCTTTCTCGAGGGCTCAGGTTTTTGGGGGACTTTCCAGTGCAGCAAATATGAACAATAAGAGCTACAGCAACTCATTCTTCATTTACCTGTTTCTTTGTCATATAAAATTACAGTTAGCACAATGGTTAAGGGTGCAGGTGGCATTGGAACAAGACAGACATAGTTTTGAGTCTGGCTCTGTCACTAAACTTGTCTGAGACCAGTTACTTAGCTTGTCTGGGCCGAGTTTCCTCATTTGTAAAATGGGTATAATAATACATACATACATACTTTATAGAGTTCTTGTGAGATTAAAAGACAATGCATACACATTCCTTGCTTAGTATCGTATCTAGCATGTTGACTGAATGTAAGATGATGATGATAATTACTTTAAAGAATTTGAGGGAGAAAATTCCAACGAACTACTCCCTTTGCCTTTAGTGGTAAGACTTTCTATTGGTCATGCCTTCATTTGACAAGCATTTACTGAATACCTTCTATGAATGCAAACATACCTTTGGTTCTCTTCACTGAGGAACTACCTCCCTGATCAAGTACTACCCCCTAGCTCTCTAGTTCTGAGAACTCCAACTGCAGTATACAAAGGGCAAATGAACATAGGGAAAGTCAGGACTTGGTTGAGGGAAATGGAGGAGGGCTTCAGTGGAGTGCTAGGGCTGTGGAAACAGAACTTTGGCATTTGGAATCGTTTGGAAACATGGTAAAAATGACCTGGAGTAGTGCTGCCGTGAGATACAGGATAGACTGCAATAGCAGACAGACTCAAAAATAGAGTGGCTGAAGCAAGATAACAGCTTATTTCTTTCTTACTCAAGGATTGGGTAGGCACTGCAGGGCTGTAGCAGTGGCCTGATGGTGTCAGGAAGCCAGGCTCTCTGCCTTTCCCCTAGGGCATTCATCTGGTTCATTTGGCTCCCTGACATGTATGATGGCTTTGCCTTCCAGCCAGCAGGGAGGAGAAAAGGGTGAGAGGAAGGCACAACCACTCCCTTTAAGGACATAACATAGAAATCCCAGGTATTCTTATCATAACTTAGTCACGTGACCATAGCTAGCAAGGAAGACTGGGAAATGTAGTCTTAATGCTAAGTTGCCATGTGACCAGCTAAAACTTGGAAATTGTATTACTATAGGAAGAAGGAGAGGATGTTGAGGGGACAACTAGTAGTCTAGGGTGTAGGTTAGGAGAGATAGCAATGTAGTAGGCCATACAGCAGGTAAACACAGTTTAGGCCAAATAAGGGAGAATTGGTAAGGAGAAGGCAGGAATGACAGCTGATGGCCTAGCAAACTGAGTTACTGAGCACTGAGGACCTTGTGGGCTGGGTGGTTGTAAAGATGGCAGTGTGGTAGGAGGTGTTGGATTCATGCAGGTGGCTGTGGAATGTTGGACACACTGACCATGTGGGATTATAGAAAAGAGTATGATTTGGGGACCGGCACAGCTTCACTTCAGTGCCTTTTCTGGGACAGCCTGATTCTGTCTGGGATTTTTCTCTGCTACTTGAATCATGTGCTCATTCATTATGGGGTCACTTCACTGGCTTTCTACTCATGTTTCTACTTTCTTATATGAGTTCTTTCCACTAAACACTACTGCCTATGGTCTGGATGTAACAATACCAACAAGGACAGAGGTGGGATTTCCTGCAGTGGTTTAGATGTTATCTCACCTTGGATGGGAAGGGTGAATGCAATCACCATTCATGATCTCTAAATTTACAGTCCAGAGATCTCCAACTGAGCTGTTGAAAGCTGTAATCTAAGAAGTTAGACAGATTTGAATTTGCATGAAACAATGTACGAGAGGCATGTCAGTATATTTTCAAAAAATTGTATAGCTCCCATTTCCATGTTCTTTTTTTTTTAAGATTTTATTGGGGAATTGGGGAAGGGGAACAGCCAAGTTGTCCTTAAATCTTAGTTTTGGAGGACACAGCTAGCTTAGCTCCAAGTCTAGTCACCATCCGCCGCCCATTGGCAGCTCGCGACAGCTCAGTTCAAGGTGCCATGTTCCATCTTAATTGCAGGTGGGCGCAGCCCACCATCCCATGCTGGAGTCTGAACCAGCAACCTTGTTGTTAGGAGCACATGCTCTCACCAGCTGAGCCATCCTGCCACCTATTGGCAGCTCAGCTAGGGTGCAGCTCACTGGCTCACGTGGGAATCAAACCGGCGACCCTGTTGCTCAAAGCTCGTGCTCTTAACCAACTACACCACTCAGCCAGCCCTCCATGTTCATTTTTGACAACATGATAATGCCATGCTAAAAGTGATCCTTATAAGCGTGTGCTTCTTATGTTTATTATGGTTTGAATTTTTGTGCCAAGAATGCACATGACAGAGCTGCTGCCATTTTCCCCAGCTAAATGCTTCTGAACGTGTGTTCTTGCATCCTCATCTGTTCTCTATAGAGAAAACATGCACAGAACCAACAGCATGTTTGGAAGAGAACCTCATGATTTCAACAGCCTTCCTCTGTGAGCCACTAAATAGGAATTAATGGTGTGTATTCTGTGCTCTCAGCTTGAACCTAACATTACAGGGGTGTGGTTCTTTAACTCAGACATAGATAGTGTTTCCAGGGCGCCCACCAGAGTGGCTAGAGACTCCAAAACTCTTGGAGAATGAAAAGGGTGCTAAATGTGCCTGTGCAAACTTCAGTTTGATCTGCCAAGAAGCAATACAGCTTATTGCGTTACAGGAGAATGTGGGCCTGTCATATTGTTCCTTAAGCACTGATTTATCATGAAATATCCAGGAGCGATGGATATGAAAGTAAGTTATCTCGGCTCTGGTTCAGCTTTGTCACTCAAAAACTTTGGCAGGTCATTATATTTCCATGTGCCAGACATCTGTGTTGCTAAGGATAAAGGGCCTGGATGTGATAGACACGTAAACACATAATTACAATAGACTTGAGTTTTAGATCTAAGGCTATAGGACTAAAGCTAACTTAGGGCACCAACGGTGGCATTTTGGTATACCAGAGCAAAGCCTTTTACATTCTGGCATCTCAGCATCCAAAAGAATAAAGGCGGTCCCACCCTACCTCCCGCAAAGTGAAGCTGTCAGTCCAAGCATGTAAATGCCAACAGCATTGACAATGCAAGCATAAAAGCAGGAGAGATTGAGATGAAAGGGAGACTGGGAAAAGCAGGAAGGCTTAGTGGTAGATGGGCTAATGACTTCCTCTTACAAAGCAGGGAAACAATAGATTTCATGTTTAGCTGATAGAAAAAGAATTAATAGTGTAAATAATACTACATTTATAGATAAAAATACTAGAGAAACCAAAATAGTGATATACCTATTGGCAGGAAGAATGAAAGAGAAAGAGAGAAGGGGCTCAAATGAGCTGAAGTCAATTGATAGTGTCTATAATGAATAGATGGAGAAATAAGGATGGAAACATTATTTAGAGATGTGGAAGTAACCATTTAAAAGAGGTAAAAGTGTCTGCCTCTGGGGAGTTCAACTGGGACTGGGGAGCCTCGTTAGGGTGTATCGCTTGCTTTTCATTATAAGCCCCTCTACTGATTTTTAAGTCTTGTTGCATTAGTTAGAATTAGGTTTAGTTGCAAGTGACAGAATACTCAAAGTAACAGTAGTGTAAACAAGAAAGATGTCTATTTTCCCTGTATGTAAATTTAGTCCAGGAGTAAGCAGGCCAGATCTGTTGTGGTGGTTCTGCTCCATGAGGTCCTCAGAGCCACAGAAGTCATCCAGCTCCAAGCTCCACGATGCCATCCCTAGGCTGAGGTTGTTAGCCTCATGGTCTGGGATGGTGACACCCATGTTCCAAGAAGCCGAATGGAGGAAGGGATGAAAGAGAAGGTGAACTGTGCATAGGCAATGGCATGTCGCCTCTTACAGCAGGGTCCTAGAAGCTGTCACGTGACACTTTGTTTCACATTTTATTGACCAGAACTTAGTCACATGGCTACACCTTGCTGCAAAGGAAGCTGGGGAATGTAGTGTTTATGTTAAATTTTTGTATACTTATAAAAAATTCCATTACTATGGAAAAAGAGGAGAATATATATTGTGAGACAATTAGACATCCCAACTATACTCATCTTGCTATAAATAATAACAAAAATCATGAGCACTGAATAATAAAGCCATGTTTTCATAAGAAAATGCTTGAAATGAAAATATCAAAAAATAGAATGGATTGATGAAAGAGAGATGAATAGATGAATCCATGTGTGATAAAGCAAATATAGTGGAATGATCTTGTAAATCTAGATAGTGGGTATATTAGCTGTACAATTTTTCAACTTCTATATATTTGAAAAATTTTATAATAAAATGTTGAGAGAAAATAAGGTTAGGGAATATAAAAGATATCAATTATTTTTTAAACTATTTTTTTAAATTCACAGCATGTTTGACCTGAGAACTTGGTTTCTCCCATCCCTCCACCCAAGTCAAGTCCTCAAGTTTTGCCCAGAACTTCTCTCATTCTTCACATTCTGACTTATTTTCCCTTAGTCTCAACTCCTCCTCCTCCCCACTCACTCATTTCTTTGACTTTCTGGCTCTGTCTGGGTCTATGCCCGGGTCATGGCTGCTGGTGTCTTCGGCTTGAATTGAGGGCTTGTGTCTCTCCCCATAGGCTCTGCCCTTGGGGATTATGAGAAAGAGATAGTCCTGGCCTCGTGGAACGGCTCGCTGCATTGACTGCTGTGGTAGGCTCCCCTCCCCTTTCCCTAACCTGGGAAACTAAACACAGTATTTTGTTTAACAACTTGGAAAGATATTTTTTCTGCCCTCTTTCCCTCTCTCCCTTCCTTCTTTACTTTGAGCCACTTGGCATACAGCAGGTATATTATAGCTTATAGAAGGAAGACAGTACAATTTCTAAGGTACATACTCTCTAGAACAGTTAGCATAAGATTAAATCTCATGTAGGTCATGGTTGAAGTTGTAGTCATTCATTCATTCAACAAATAGTAAATGCTTCCAATGAACCAGACACCCTAGTGGCTCATTGATTGATCCTAAACACAGTCTTTGGGGAAGCAGTTGAACTTCCCAATGGAAACTGTACTGGAGCCTTGCTGATACCCCATCCTTGGGGTCACACCATGGCTGACCTTTCAGAAGAGGCTACCAGAATGGCCTGTGCTAGAAGCATTCTCCTCTGCAGTGACTTTTGCTGAAAGCAGCGTGCCATTACAGGGCACACACCTTCCTCCTCCATCTGCTGTACCCATCGCACAGACGTCTCACAACTGGACCTCGCAGGTGTGTTTTGTGCTTGGCACAATCTGAAGCTAGCAAACTGCACACACTTTCTGTGTGTCTTTCCTCTCAGATGCAACCTAGCTTCTTGTCTAAATAGTTCCTTCATTTATTCCAAGCCAACAAACAAACATTTACTTTGTTCCTACTCTCAGTGATATGACTTCGAGGAACTTGTCACTGCCTAGACGGACTTTTATTATGTTGAGGCGTCCCCTGCTCCCCTTTTCTTTATATTTTGCCTTTGAAGGCAGCAGTTATGAATGTATTTGGTGTGTGGCCTTTGTGTAGTGTTTTCTGCCTAATAGCTCCAAATTTCATTTCTATAGAATTTGGCAGGGAGTGGAGAGGAGAGAAAACAAGGAATGAAATGGCAAAACAAAGCCAGTTGTTAGGCTGGAAAACAAAAGGGTCTACAATATTCTTAGCTGGCCTTGCCCGTTGGGAACAAAGCATCTTGAACTGTTCATATTGTTTTGACTTCCCAGTGAGTAAGGACTGGGAAGGCCACTTAACATCCATCTTTGCCCTTGCAGTCTGGCCTAAGTGACACTAGACTCTGCCTAAAATATAAGTTATAATCAGATACATTTAATGTGAATCAGAAGGAATCCATTGCTCTGCGATCTTTTTTGTAGTAGAAAAGGACTGCATTAGTCATCATAATTATTATTTTTATTATGGCACATTTTCCCCTGGCTTCCCCAGAACGTACCAGTTTGGGAGCATTAGGGAAATAGCCCCCTCCCTCACCTACCCTTAGTAAGAGAGCAGGGCGGTGGCCCTTCTGTTAATGCCTTTGGTACAAACTGGCAAGACATATGAGAAGGAACCTCTCTAAATGCATGCAGGTGGCTTCTTGCCTCGGGTAACAAGTCTCATTGTCCCTTTGTGTCCTCACATTCAGTCAGTCTCTGGCGAAGCAATAAGTGACACTGTAGAAAAGGCAGGAGGGCAAATAGGGTCCCTAAACAAAGAAGGTAGTTTGGGAGGAGGAAAAAAAAGAAAGAAAGAAAATCCCTTGAAACATCTTAAAAGCAGCCAAGCCTAAGCATGATTATATGAAAGAGACGTTCTCTTTTATTTCACCACATGGAGTTGAATTTACTTTCTGGCTTTTTTTTTTTTTTAAGAAGTTTTTGTGGCACAGGTGAAGCTGCTCCAGAAATCAAGACAATGGGCATTTTCAATGATTTTTCAATTCAAGTGGACATTTCGGACTATATTTTAGTAATACACGTTGGATAATAAAAGCAAGAAGAATAATAGTCAAACGTGCTTTGAGTGGACCAACGTCTCTCCAAGGAGTTCGCAGTGATATATAAGCGTTGTTAATTCACAGGCAAGTTCCTGGTCAGCTGATTGCACAAGCAGCAGTCACTACCGTTCTGTGCAGATGGGGATCTTAGGAGCCAAGCGCTGCCCTCCAGCTCCCCGCATCTGGGCCTGAAGGTACAGGCCAGGCTGATTCTGCTCAGTCTTGCACCCAAGCTGAAGGGACTGCAGCTGCACTGTCCAAACCTAGTGTCTCGGCGCCTCCTCAGCTGCTAGCCAGTGCATCGGAAAGGCCACTGGGCCTGGCAGGAGAAGGTGGTGCGTGGCCTTGGCTGCTAGGGCCTAGATTCCTCCGCCTGTAATCCTCCTATATTTCCCAGCTCTGCATTTGCCGCCTCGTCTCGCTCTGTGATTTCACCTTGCTAGCTCACTTCTTGAAACTCTGGTTTCCTAATTTATTAAATTTGGAGCAAGATGGTTTAAGAACTTAAAAAACAAAATATGTAAAGCACATAGCTCCGTGTCTCCCATATAGGAGATGTTCGGAAAACGTCGGCTTTACATATTTTTATTTTATTAATATGTGGGATTGGTGCTCTGCTTTGCAAACATCAGACAAGCTTCCCTTTCAGAAATGCTTTCTTCTTTGAAGACTGTCCTTAATGTAAGTTTTAAGCTGCTTTTACCTAATAGGGGGAAAGTAGGGTTACACCCATCCCTCACATACACGCGTACACGAACACCAAATCTCCTCAGGGAGAGCTTAGTTACACTTTTCACAATTTGTACTAAGTCCCGCCTTAAAAAATGAAGAAGTTCTACAAAGCAATGAGCAAAATTAACTAGTCATGCCGTTACAGCTTCGTGAAGGGAGCTGGTGAGCCCAGGTTCACTTCCGGAAGAGAAAAGGTTTTCCCTAAATCTCTGCCAACAACTGGCAGATAATCTTTCCAGGAAGCCAGCAGCCTTTCCAATGAGCATTGGCTCTGGAGTGTCAGGTAGACCTGGGCTGGGCTCCCCAAACTCAGTGTTCTCACCTGTAAAATTGGGGATGATAGTACTACCCAGCTCACAGTTTAGTGTTAAGAATGGAAATAATGCAGGTGACATGCTTAGCACTGTTCCCGGGCGCTGCTTGGTAAGTGGTAGCTGCGATAGTGCATAATCACTGCACAGAAGGCAAGAAAACTTTGCAAAAAAAAAAAAAAGTGAGATTTAACAACTATTTTGGAGTGTACGCCATGGTCATGTTCCTGAAAGAAAGGAATCTTAAACTTATAGTCTGTTAGAGGGAGAAAGCTGAGATATGGAACATACACCAGGGTGAACATGGTATTCACGGGGGGATGGAATTGTTAAAATATTTTAGCACAGCTGTTGGAATTTAGGTTTGGGACTTCATCTTGCCTTTTAAACACACACACACACACACACACACACACACACACAACTTTTGAAGAGTTTTGTGGGGACTGAAGACATTTCAGGTTAAGTGTCTACATGCAAGCCTTTTGGCAGAGAGAAAAATTGCCATTTTGAATTCAGGTTTGACTTGGACAGGGAGTGACTTATAAAAACACTGGGAAGATAGAAATTTGTGAAAATTGTATTTACTCAAGGCTGAAAAGAGGGTTTCTGTCTAGCCTGAAAATGACGTCATGCAAAATAAAAAGGGAATAGCTGAGGGGACACATTGGGCAGTGTTTCCCAAAGTGTGTTCCACAGAACCCAAATTCTCACGAGATGTTTAGTGACCGGGGTTCTATGGTCAGAAAAGTTTGGGGAACTGTGTATGAACTCTGTCTCTTGAGATAAACAGCGTGCATTCACTTAGAAAGGCTTTCAGAAGTTTCAGAGTAAAGAAATTTCTCATGGTAGATCCTATTAGTAGCTTCTGAATAGCCAGCCATTCCTATTTTTTTGCCACCAAAACTGAGATTTTGTTCAAAAGATAATGGGCCTGGCCTCAGGGACTGAATCATAATACTTCTATGGCAATCATAGAACTTGTAGTCTCCTTTGCAAGGGATGAGTAAGGAGTGGGCATGTGACTCAGTTCTTCTGGCCAACGAG
This sequence comes from Hipposideros armiger, assembly GCF_001890085.2. Taxonomy (NCBI): domain Eukaryota; kingdom Metazoa; phylum Chordata; class Mammalia; order Chiroptera; family Hipposideridae; genus Hipposideros; species Hipposideros armiger. The sequence continues at coordinate 1,030,883 of NW_017731949.1, read as the reverse complement.
ACTTATTTAGGAGATGGGGAATTTGAGGGCTTCTGGGAGTAAAAAGAGAAACCAGGGAGACTGTGTTTCCTTTTTGACACCTCCTTGCTTTCTGCTTTTGCCTAAGGTTTTGGGAGAGAATATGATATCTGGAGCTGTGGCCGCCATCTTGTGACCACGAGGGAGGACTGTGAGAATTGAGACAGAAGTTGCCAATTTAATGCTTGGTGCTGTAGAGCAGGCCAGCTTACTAGGAGCTGCCCACCGACATGCTTCTTGCTAATGTCAACAACAGTTCTTATACTTTGAGCCACCTGTGGTTGGGAATAGCTAAAGAAGCAACTCTTTCCTTTTGTTTACTCCAGCGTTCCCCAGTTTGTGGCAGACCCCATTAGTAGTTTCTGAAGAGCTGGTCCTCGTTTTACATGAGGGGACACTGTTTATTTCAAGAGGCAGAGTTAATGTGAAGAGTCCATGTTTGAGAACAGCTATCGCATCCTCACCAGTAGTACCTACTTGATAGTGTACACTTAGGGAAACGCTGGTGGGAAGGGACCAGGAGAGAGAAGCAGGACAGTTGTGTCCCAAGCCCCACTCACCACTAATTCAGCTCTTTCGGCCTTAGTTTTATCATCTGGTTAATGAGAAGCTGGCCTATGTCACCTCTCCCCTCCTTTGTCAGCATTTAGCATCTGTCAGCCCAGGACCTGTACACGGTACCAAGGACTGGGGTCCCAGCAGTTGCCATCCACCCACTTAACGAATCTCTGCATTTCCAAGGTTTTAAATATATGTACTCCTTAGACAAGATGATAACGACACTGAAAATCTTAGGGATCAACTAATTATTTTACTTTACTTTTTTTTTTTTTTTTAAACTTTGCCTTTCCTTGTTCTCTCCACTGCCCTTTCTTGGAAGCGAGGGAGCATTCAGCCACCGTCACAGTCCTGACCTAGAGGACTGTGGACAAGTTCAAGCAGCAGCAGCGCAGGAGAGCTTGGGAGGCCGTAACGCGACCTGAGCTTCTACACTGCTGAGGTCAGCGGTTCAGCTCGCTCCCAGGTCGATAGTTACTAGGCCTGTGTGAAAATCCCACAGCAGAACTCGATAGCACACCCGGTTTTAGGTTTCCCCGAGGCCACCGCACAGCCAAGCTGGCCGCCGCGGCCCCAGGACGGGAGGTGCCCTCCGCTAGGGCAGCTCAGTGAAAAGCTCAGCAGTTCCCACTTTTCAGAGGCTCCCGGATTTAAGAAGCAGGTGTTTATTTATTAGCTATGCCCCGAGTAGGCTCAAGAGGTTGAGGTTCTCTTTCCTGTTTTCCTGCAAACATATCCTCTTCACCCCACAGCAACCCCTTCTTCCCAACCACAAACTAATGACAGGGAAATGATGTGGGGTTTTCCAGCCACACGTACGTGTGCGGAGGGAGAGAGAAGAGGGAAGCAAAGAACCATGAAAAGAGATTTGTTCCCCTAATTATTCTCAGTTATCCTAAAAACCCAAGCAGCGGGTTTTACTACGCTGCTTCTTAGAGATGTGGAAACTGAGGCTCCAAAAGCTTAAGAAACCTGTCCAAGGACGCACAGTGAGAAGTGAGGGAGCTGAGATTCTAGCTCAGGCCTGTCTGCTGTCAAAGTCACGCCCTTGCCTCTGTCTTCACCGCCTGGCTCTGAGGACACACCGCTTTGATTGGGAAATTCTCCCAGAGCTTATACTAGTTCTGTGTGCAGCTTTCAGAGTTAGAGAAGGGCCAAGAAATTTATAAGAATGTTCAGATTTAATGTGTACAGCAACTTGACAGTTTGGTTGCAGAAGTTCTGCAGATTGCATCAGAGACTGTAAAGGCAGGGAGTGGAGAAAGAAACCAGTTGTAGTGGAAAGCCCACAGTGTAGACAGTTCAGAGCCCTATGCTTGGTGGAACCAGCCTCCCTTGGAACTGAGTCTGTCTAGAGGTACTCCTGCGACTGCTTCCTCAGCAAGGTAGCTTTTCATGCTGCGACACAGCAGCCTGGCAAGGCATTCCAGGCTGGTGGTGAACAAATGACACCATTGGCTGAGGCCATCCACCTGGCATTTTCTCAAGAATGCTGGGATAATTTTCAAACGTGGCAGGACAAAGACAAGTGTGAGAGAGGACGCCCCTTTAGCAATCTTGTACTGACAGCCATCTGTCTATCCAGTCTGATCCGAGATTGGAACTGGCATCTGCAGAAATTACATTTTTAATATTCACGGAAGAATCGGCAAGCTTGTGTGGGCCTAAATGAATTTCCAATGGATCAGCAGAAAAGTCAACAAAAGGTTGTGTTTCTTGCTCTAATCCCTTCACTTATTCCACCAAATGGTTGTCAGATGTTCAACCACACTGAAAGTCAAGGAAAGCCCACACCAGAAGGCTGAACTTTGGCTGCAGTGAGGTGTCTTAAAAACAGTGGTGTTACGTATGGTTCTGGAACCAGTTGAAAAGCCCTGGAGAAGAGCCTATCCTGCATGATTTATGATGCCTAACAGGAGGCAGGAGGAAGGAGGAATAAAAGGTCTGCTCATTGCTGGAATACGAGTTGGTTTGAAAATCCAGGTTCTTTAAGCAAAGCCCTGAGTTACACAGATTTTTCTCCCTGCATTGGAGTAGCACTGGTATTCTTCAGTTTGGGAATTTTTCTCCCAGAAGTACGACCTTCTAACAAGAAATAGAAGAATCTTGATCCCTGATGTTCATCAAATTGTTGTTTGCAAATAGTTTTCCACTTATTTTCTAACCCTAGTTTCATGGAGCACTATGTGCAGAAGGCTCAGAAGGATAAAGGATCAATCAGCGATCCCTGCCACGGGACCCCATGGGGCAAAAAAAGCACGTAATCCAGAGAGTTTCGTCCTCTACAGAATAGAACAGTGGCCGCCAGCAAGGGTCAGAGTTACACTGCTTATTGTCAACTCCTGCTGCATTCTTGTGACTTCTGCAGATCTTATATTGTGGAGCTCAGATTTACACAATTTCAGAGGAACAAGAAAAAATACAACCTCTCTATTTCCTAAAGGGATCCAATCTTCCTTGCAAGTCCTCACCTTGCTGGGTGGCTACAAGGATGGGTTACGGGTAAAGGAGGAAGGTGGTGGGAACTACCTATTTGCCAGCTTTTTGTATTTCAGTTTTCTTCTCATTTAAATATTTTCTTAGGGGGTAGGTAGGTAGGTAGATGGCCTTTCATATGTCATCTTCCTCTCCTTGCTCTTCCACAGAGGTTACCTGGGTGTGTGGAAATGGGGCATACAATGGCTGTGACCTGTAGCTGAGGGGAGGAGCCTCAGCTTGGAAGATGCCCTAGGATTATGGTTGCTGCCATCTGCATCGGGCTGTGTTGCCTGGCCCCTGGCATCCTTGAGCTGCTGTCCTGGAGCTCTGCCAGGTAATCTGTGGTTTGTTCTCCTGGTTTGGTGAGACCCCACAGTCTTCTTAGATCGGGCCTTTCCTCGACTGTCACTGATGCTCAGGCCCTTCTGATCTTCAGCCTTCTCCCATCTGGCCCCTGGCTAGGATGCGTGGCTTACAGTCTCTGAGGCAGTGTCACTTATCATTTAGGATTTTGGAGCTTCAAGTAACAGCACAAAACTTCAACTCGTGCTGCCCAAAGCACTGAAAAAATGTATTACCTTACATAATGAGAAGTCCAAAGGTAGGCTGGACTTCTGTACTGCTCACCAAGTAATAGATTCTTTCTTTCCTTTCACTCTATCGTGAAGCTGATTCACCCCCTTAAACCCTGTCACATGGCTGTCAGTGGAAGTCAACCTGGCTTACTTTCTTGCTAATGACTAAGAGATGACCAAAACCTCTCACCAAGCAAATATGGTGGTGAGTGCCAGGGTTTCATTCTGATTGACTCTTTCTCTTCTTGTCTGAACAGAACTGTGTGCTTTACTTCCTGGGAAAATGAAGAGTATTTCCTACACTGTGGAAGAGAGTCTATGCTCTCAGTCCACTGGATTTGGCTCCTGCTGTTGGAACCATATATCCAGTGGTCTATTATTCACCCAATATTATTACTCTTCATCTGTAAACTGAGAATAATATGGCACCTAATTCATGGGATTGTTATGAGGATAAAATGAGATAATTCACGTAAAGTTACTTAGTTTAGCTCCTGGCACATAAAAATGCTCAATAAATATTGGCGCTTTTTTTTCCAGTTCTTATAGCAAATGTTAACTTTTTCTTTGGCAAAAATAAACATTAACATTCTGAAATAGTTATCAGAAAGATGATGTTGTTCCAAATTGGAATCAAATTATCCCATTCTGAAATGATAATTTATTAATAAATGTATATGAATGATATTTCATAATTCTCCTAACTATTGAAGGGTATGTAATCAGAGGTCTGTGAGAAAGGGAAGTTTTATCTGCTTAGTACATTGCTATATTCCCAGCAACCAGAAACGATGGCTGGCACATAATTAGGGTTCAACTTATGTAAAGCATTGTCTAGAGTAGAACCAATCTTGAAAGTGTAGAAAATGCTTAAAGTAAAAATGTAAGACCCAGATCCTCCTTCCAAGGGGTATGGTCATTATGGAATGTCTTGGGTGTTCACACTCGGCCAGAATGCTCTCGAACCCTTCAACCCTCCACCAAACACTTAAAGTTTTAGATCCTGTCTCTTCCTCTTGCTCTTGGCAAGGAACGGCTGATGCCCTGGGGAGTGTCTAACTTGCTATGACCTACTGTAAAGACACACATGAAAGGCAGGTTTAATGGTGTTTATGACACCAGAGCATCTTCCTTGCATGGGTCTAGGTTTTCAGCTCACAAAGTGCTCAGGAACAGAATACTTCATGTATTATTCTTGTAGAATTGATTCGAATAGAGAAGCAGAAGGGGTTGGAAACAGGAGTGAGACTGACTGAAGTCAGCCTTTGGCGTCCAGTGTGTGGGAAGCGGATACAAAGGGGTATGTCCGAGACCAGGTTCTGGAGCTAGACCCTCATTCAGTGGATAGAGTTCTTCCAAGCTTCAGCTGCTGCCATGATTTAGCTGGAGCCAAAAAGGGATTCAAAAGACTTTCATGGAGAGACAGATGGACAGTTCTGCTCTGGCTGGTGTGCCTACTTTGTCTCTGCTGCTGAGCAAAAGTCTCCTCCATCAGGTCACTGCATAATGAGCCTCAGTTCAGCTGGAAATATATCTTCAGTGGTTCCCATCCAACACAGGATGAAGAGGAGAGCCCAATTCAGGTCAGGACTTTGTAGCATCCTCATTTGAAGAGAAAGATAATTTTGTCGTTGGCTGTCTGCTCAGTCTCCCTGCCTGTGAAACGAGGCATCTTTGATCCACTTGGCACAGGTGGTAATGTTGAGTCCCTGTCACTGCCCATCCAGATGTTAATCAGCATCTCTGCTTTGAGGTTTGTTGCATATCATTATGTGTAATACATGCAAATAGATCTCCCTTGCCCTTTCTCTGTCCCTTTCTCTCTTTTTTCCTCTAATCTTCTGGAAGTATTTAAAATCCTAGACCTTTCAGAACGAAGGAGAATATTTTTGGTTATAAAATGCTTTAATTAGGTACTGTACAATATGGTAGTCACTAGCCACCTGTGGCTATTTAAATTTGAGCTAGTTAAAATGAAATATCCAGTTCCAGTGGCACTAGCCACGTTGCAAGTGCTCAGTAGCCACATGTGGCTGCTGGCTGTCACCTTGGACAGTGCAGATTACAGAACATTTCCGTCATCACAGAACATTCTATTGGAATCACTTCTCTAGATCCTTGATATTTCTAGTGTGGTCCAGGGCTGTTGGTATCAGCTCCCATAGAAAGCTGGTTGAGCCCCTGCTGCCCAGACCTGATGAACTGGAATCTGTTTTAAGAAGATGCTTGGGTGGTTCACGTGCACATTGAAATTTGAGAAGCATTGCTCTAGTTCACCTGGTTATGACCTGGTAAAGACTTAAAAGTTAGGCTTTGAAAGGTGCTAAATTTTTACTTTTTTCTGGGCTCATCTCATAGGAAAATAATACTTATTTTCTCCCTGCTACAGATTTTTCTCTATGCCCTTTTAAAAGTTATATTTTTTATCCTAGGTTAATCTGTCCTAGTAAAGTCTGTAGGTTAGTTCACCAATGTTAATTTCTTGGTTTTGACAAACAACATACCATAGTGTTGTACAATGTTAATATTAGAGGAAACGGGGTGAAGGATATTTGGAGGCTCTCTGTACTATCTTTGTGACTTTTCTATACATCTAAAATTATTCCAAAATGAAAACTTTATTAAAATAAAAAAGTTAACCTAAAGTAATTTTACAGTAATTTTCATGATTTCAAATTCAATCTCATCCAAGCTACACTTTGGTGGTCTATTTCATAAGTCTTCCCAGAAGAATTTACCAGAGGGGTGTCCAGAGGTAATGTTTCCTGGGGGTGCCTATTTGATGTGGAGGGTCTCAGGCCATGGGGTTCTAAGAGTATCCAGACATTGCCAGAGCAGCCAAGGGTGCCTCCAGGGCTCCTAGACTGGCAGTTTAATGACATTGACAGGGTCTTCTGTTGACAAATTAATAATCAGTATTGAAGTACACATACACTTTTGTTATATGGGTAAGAGTTTTTAAAGATATCTGAATAATAACCGACAAGTTTCTTTACACTTTATTTTTGTTGAAGTTATGAATCAGTCAATCATCAACTACTTACCAAGAGTCACCCAACTGCCCACGAGGGTGGTGGAGAGTTACCAAGGAGGATTCTTAACTTTTGGGAACCTGCAAACAATCACAACCTGGGCAAAAATTTACACTAAAATGCATAAACCTAATTTGGATCTCTCAAATTAGGAGATCAATCCTCCCTGAGAATTAAGGAGTCTTATGATATGGTGGCAAGAAAAGCTCTGGGATTAACCTTGCGTATTTTCCTAGGTTGTCAATTTTACTCAAATATTGAGGGGAAAAGGTAAAACAAATTAACTGATTATTGCATAAAATAACTATTTTCAACTGAAATAGCATGAATATTTTATGTCATAAAAGAGAAAATCTGCATGAGTTTTTAAGATGAAATACAAACTACAAAAGAAATACTACCTCCAGATTCCTGTTTGCTCTGACCTGTGGTTAAGGTGCCCTTAGTGGAAAGTACTTTGGGTGGAAAGATTTGAGTAGCACCTGTGATGAGTTGTTTTGATTGGACCTATTTTTTTTTTTAAAGATTTTTATTGGGGAATTGGGAGAGAGGAACAACGCTGGGAAATCAGGGAAGGGGAACAGACAAGTTGCTGTCCTTTTGTTCTTCAGTCTAGTTGTGGAGGACGTCGCTTCACTGACCCAAGTTGGCACCATCACTGCGCTCTTCCCTGGGGAGGCAGATCAGTCGCCAGCTCCTGGACGGCTGCTCACAGGCGGCTGCTGGCTGCTCACGCTGGCTGCTGGCTACACACGGTAGCTCATGGCAGCCCACTGCAGCAGGGGCTGCAGCCTACGCCATCGCCTCACAGCAGCCCAGCTCCAGGTCGAGCTGTTGTTCAGCATCTTAGCTGTGGAGGGCAGTGTCACTGGCCCTCATATGTGAGATCCTAACCGGGGCCCTCTGGCATCCCAAGCCAACTCTTAACCAACGCGCCACTTGGACGGCCCAGGGACCTATTTTTTTATTTCAAAGTTCCCAAATTATTAAAATACTGAGTTCCTCATAGTCAAATCCCTGTCGTTGAACTTGTCTTTGGTAGCGGAAGGCAGGGGCAGTGCACTTAGCATCAACATGAGGGAAAGAGAGGCATGAGGTGAAAAGGAGGAACCTGGTGCCCCTGGGAGCATGGCCAGAGCATCAGTTTCAAAGGACTGGTGGGAGGTATAACGAGAGCTGGACGTAGAGGAGAAAGCATTTAGGAGACAGTGTCATGATAAGGTGATCCTAAATGTCACCTGGGCCTTCTCTACCTCTTACAGCTTAAGATAAATGAGTCCCAAACCTTTCCCCACAACATGAAATCATTCAAAGTCCATCCTAGTTTCCAAAAATTTATCCCTTATGATTCTTCCAGTCTCTTCCTCTGAGTTTGCTGCCTTCTTGGTTCTTCCTTGGGCCCATTTCTATGAAAAAATCTGCTAGAGCCAAACATGCCATGGTTTATTTAATATTAAAGGTAAGAGGGTGTCCTATGAAGGGAATGCTGATGCCCATTGCACAACATTCTATTGCCATTCTGCTGGTTCTTTGGTTCACACTCTGACCTCGCTCCCCAGAAACTGTGTGGACCCTCCTACATGTGGACTCACCTCCCACTCAACCACTTCTGGGAAGTGAGTATAGCCTCTCTCACTTACCATCTCTGACTTCATTCTATTGGCTTCTTATAAGATAAGTGGCGTAATCAGTTGTCCTGGTTCGTGTGGGTCTTTCCTGGTTTCAGCACTGAAAACCTCATGTTGGGTATCCCTCAACCCCAGGTAAACCAGGAGGTTTGATGGCCCTACAGGTAAACCTCCTCCTCTAGGACAGCTACAGTGTCCAAAAAGATAGCCTCTTGTCACGAGTGGACATTTAAATTTAAATTAGTTAAAATTAAATAAAATTTGAAATTCAGACAATCAGTTGTGCTATCCTCATTTCAAGTCCTACATGAGTGGCTAATGGCTATCATATTGGACAGCACAGACATAGAACATTTCTTTTATTGCAGAGATTTCTGTTGGACAGTACTGATCAAGAGGATTTTGTCCATTGAAAAGAGAATAGAACAGAGAAGGGAAAACCCTTGGGAATTCCAACCTCTAAGGGGGGAGCTGAACAAGAGAAGCCTGAAGCCTTAGGAACAGACAGAAAAGTGAGGGAAACCAGGAGTCTCGGAAATCAAAGGAGAAAAGAGTTTCAAAAGATAGTAAGGGGACAAAAATGCCACAAATACAACAAGTGAGACAATAATTGAAAAGAATCCATTAAATTCAGTAATAAGATCATCTGAGGTCTTGGAAACAGAGTGGAGTGATGGGGCCAGACTCCAGATCACAGTGAGTTCAAAAGGGGGGTTAGGAACTAGAGCTGATGAGTGTAGATGATCTTTTAAAGAACTCTAACTATATAAATAGATGTGAGAGTAACATTGCGCCTAACACATACTCCATAAAACATAGTTGAATCTTAAGAGCCCCTGACACAGTGGCTTCTGCATTTCAGTGCTTCACGTGGAAATAGAGACCATATTGGATATGACACGAGACCCTCATTTGGGAAGACTGCCATTAGCCTTCCAAAATGTTCCTGTGTGGGTCTGGTTAACAGGAAGTTCTTTTTCTCTCTCTTTTTTTTCCCTCCCATTTTTGGTAGCAATAAAATGAAAGAATTCAGCTGATTTTTTTACTTGAAATGGAAAGGCGTACCTCACTGGTCAGAAGATGAAAAGTTATTTTTTTGTATTTCCCCTTTACATTCAAGAAATAATTTTAGTGTTTTATTTCATGTTACAAAAGAAATACATTCTCATAAAAAGGGATTTAGAAAACTCATATAAGTAAAAAAGAAGAAATTAAAATTATCCATGATATCCGTTTGTGGGTTTTAGCTCCAGAAAAAGAAACCCTGGTTTAAACAACACAAACTATTATTTCCTGACATAATAGGAAGTCCAGGAGAGGGTGTGTTTCAGGGCTGGTTTATTCAGTGGTTCTTTGATCATTTAAAACCCAGATTCTTTTTTTCTCGCTGATCAGCCATCTTCAGTGTGGTTTTATCATCAGTCTTGTGGCAAGATTATGACAATAGTAGCTCAAGGTGTCACAGCCAGACGTAACTATGTTGAAAGGAAGGAGAGAGACTTCCTCATCTCTTTCAAAAGTGAGAAAATTTTCTTGTGAAAACTTTCTACTGGACTTCTCAAATCCTGTTGACCTGTCTGGGTGACAAGCTCACTGTTCTTTTTTTTTTTTTTTTTTTTTTTTTGCTCAGAGCTCAAACTCTTGAGCGAGCTCTTAACCAACTGAGCCACTCAGCCGGCCCTTCTTTTTTTTTTTATTAAAGTTTATTGGAGTGCAATGGTTAGTAAAGTTACATAGGTTTCAAGTGTAAATTCTGTAATATATCATCTGTATATCACATTATGTGTTTTCCACCTAGAGTCAAGACAAGCCCACTTCTTAACTAGTTCTTACACAGGGGATGTCACTTTTTTTTGAGCCTTTGGAGCTATGGGGGTGGTCAGTTGCCCCTGAGACCCATAAATAAATGGAGCTTGGAAAGATTCAAACAAAAGAAACAAGCTGTTCTAAAGGAAAATGGGGAAAATAAATACTGGAAAGAATATCAATAGCACCCAGAATTAATCTATAAGTTTAACCTTTGTTAACATTTTGATAAATGTCACTTTTTTTCATGTGTGTAATATCATTGGTTATTCTGTCATGATGTGCTTTTTTCCCCCTCAACAATACATCATGAATGTCTTTTCATGTCATAAAGAATTTTCTATAGCATCATTTTAATGACTACAGAGATTCCATTTTTTTATGGATACAGCATAATTTATCTGCCAAAGAGAAATTAAGAATAAATATTTCAAAGTCTGATGTGGAAATTTTAATTTCAATATGCTATATGCTAACATGGCACTATAAAGTTAAGGTCTTGCTTTATTTGAAGGTAAGCAATACATGAAAAAGTAAACTTGTATTGACATTTATTTTAATAAATAATGTTTTAAATTAAAACATTGATTCATCTTTGCTTCCTAACAAAAACTCCTAGAGTAACATTTATCACACATCAAATGAGTTCATGATATGTGAATTACTGGATTTCTATATAATAATATAGTAAAAATAACAATAAAATATTAATCATTTCATATGGGCCTAGGCCCTCATATATAAACTCTGAAACTAGGGGCCACTTATTTTGCATTTCTTATGGAACCATCAGAATTATGGATGTTAATATTTTATTTGCAAGACAAAGTAGCTCATCTTTTTTTTTTTTTTTTAA
>NW_017731949.1:1015953-1019600 GCF_001890085.2 Hipposideros armiger | reverse complement strand
CCTTCGCCGGCGACTCAAGGCAACCCAGCTTCAGGTTGAGCTGTTGTTCAGCATCTTAGCTGTAGAGGGCAGTGTCACTGGCCCTCATATGTGGGATCCGAACCGGGCCCTCTGGCGTCCCAAGCCAGTTCTTAACCATCGCGCCACTCGGCCGGCCACAAAGTATCTCATCTTTCTTAGAAGAGTTTACTTTTTAGAGACATTACTTCTTCCATGTGAACTACCCACAAAACAGTGAGGAAAGCTGTGCTTTCACAGGTAAAACGAAGTTACGAGTGCGGCATTGATTATTCAAACTAAGTGTATGTCTCCCTCTATTTTTAGAGTATTTTTGGAAAAATAATATTAGAGCCCTAATTTTGCTGAAATAGCTGCCCCAATTCTCCAATTGATCAGACTGCAAAGATCTCAGTGAAAAGATACACAATCAAGTAATCTTTTTATTTTTTACATTCCAAATTATGATAAATTTATACTGTCTCCTTTAAGACTTACATTTAGTGAGATGTCCCATTTCCTGAAAGCCTTGCCAACTAGTTACTTCTCTGGAACTTGGTGAGGATAGCAATATACCCCCCCTGTTGGTTCCCTTAACTCTATCCCAGGCCTTCATTTGAGCTAAATTTCCTCCCTGCAGGCTGATTCATGTGCAGAATTTCACTGCTAGTTTGCCTTATTGCCTGTTAATAATATGGCCAACACTTGATTATTCAGAAACCTAAAATCCGACATTGCTTCTTTTATATTTTGTTCATTTATGTTTGGTTAGTATTTCCAGCTCAGGAAGAACAAGGCATTTTTTTGTATTATGGAGATAGAAAGGGCCAACCACCCAAAAATCTTCTCATCTCCGGTCTGGAGTGTAAAACACACCAGAAGAAATAGTAAAGCATTCAGCATTACTAAATTCCAGTGAATCTAACTTTCGAAGCTCACTGGGGGGAAAAAATATATGCAAATTTACCTCTCTTCTTTATTTCCCTTCCCCAGCAAAAACATTGTAAATTGTTAAAAGTCTTCTGGTGACTTGTCATATTTGGCACCAGTTTAATTGGTTTTGGCAAGTGTATTTTAGTGACTCATAAGAGAATACTTTTAGTCTCTTTACTAACAGATGCCTATGCTGAAAGCAATGACAACAATGTCACATGGCTATAAAATTGCAGGAATTTGCTGCTGGTGGTCCAATAAAAATAAACTTGTATGAAAGAGAGTCATGAGAAGATAAGATTTAAAATATACACTGTTATAAATGTTTAGTCATAAAAGATCTTATCTTTTGTCACTCATTTAAACACCATATGTTGAAATTGGGAACCTGCATGAGGCATCATAAGAACCACTAAAATTTTGAATTCAGTGTGTTTGTGTTTATAATCGTATTTCATTTGAACCACTGTTCTCATTTCTTGTTCAGAGCAAGTGTCTCTAACACCACTAGAAAATTCAGGTTATATTCTACTCACATTTTGCTTCTCTAAAAATTTTTTTTTGAAAACTAAGGTGTTATATTTGTGGGTGCTTAGAATTATTATCATTTTCCCATGTATCATCTGATTTGATGGCCATTACAACTACATGAGGTACTGTCCCTTGGAACATGACAATATTTATGCTGCAAATGACTGAGTGCTTATTTGTCGGCCACGAACTCAGCTAAGTACTGGAGAAACAGCTCTGAATAAGTGCCTGGCCTCAAGGAACTGCTAGTCTAAAGGCAGAAGAATGTCCAAAACACTTGAACATTTGTTCTTGTCAAGAGTTATGATAGGAAAAGTCCCATACACCATGCTAATGTCATAGGTGCAAGAGTCAATGAGGTGAGGAATTGCTGCCTTCTCTCTATCCCAGACCCAAAGAGAATTTTGGTCCTTGGCTGTTCTTCTTTGCCTCCTCCCCAGCACTCCAGGAAGGTTCTGTCTTTGCCACCTCTGATTATGGATTGTTATGCTTCAGAAGTAGGAGAATGGGTACAGAGAGACTGAAAAGGTGTGTGCAAAGAGGGGACAATTATATTTTCCTAGGTTAGTTTCTTAACTTCACCATTATCAAGAGTCCTCATGGTGGGCAAAATAGAAAAGACCCTTAAAGAGAAGATGAGAGGCTACACCATTACACATAAAATCAGATAAGCAGGTTGCAGAGGCTAACTTACCTCCAATAGAAAGCCATGCCCTTGACCAATTCCCTCCGACCTGGGGTCTGGGGTCTGGGCCCAGGCCCCCAATGCCAGAGACAGAAGGGGTATTTGTGTCTCCATCTACGCTCTAGTTAGACTGTGGTCCAGATAGGCAATTACAATAAACAATAATACATTTCCCAGAGTTTGGAACATTCAGTTTGATCTGACACCATATGTAGGCATCAGTATAATGTCAATAACCTCTCCAAATTGATGTACAGATTCAACACAATCCCCATTAGAATCCCAGTTGGCTTCCTTGTAGAAATTGACAAGCAGGTCTTAAAATTTATATGAAAATAAATTCTGTTTATATGAAATGTTCAGAATAGGAAAATCTTCGCAGACAAAAGTAAGATTAGGGGTTACCTAAGGCTGAGAGAAATGGGATTGTCAGGCAATAAGGTAAGAGGTTTGTTTTTGAGATGATGAAAATGTTCTAAAATCGATTGTGGTTATGGGTGCACAACTCTGAGAATATACTAAAATCAATTGAATTGTACACTTTAAATGGGTGAAATGTTTGGTGTGTGAATTTATATTTCAATAAACCTTTTAAAAAATTATTCCTTTTTAATGTTTTACTTAGATGAATATTCAATTCAATTCAGTAAACATTGTTAATGGCTTTGGGGAAAAAAGGCAATGACTAATGTCCTCTAGAAAGGTTGCATTCAACTTATTCAACTTACTTCCCCACCAATAGTGCATGAGGACGCCTGTTCCCTACTAGGCTGGTAGGCACTAGGATGGACATATTGAATTTTATGGCTGGCAGCAGTTCTGAGTGGTTGGAGTCTGTGCTATACTGGTTATTAAAATATTTTGAATATCTCTCCTACTTGTTCCCCACATCCTGGCCTATGTTGGGAATCATCACATTTTCCATATTTTGCAAAACTGATAAGTTTGAAAGCAATTTGATTGAATTCCTTTAATTATGGGTGGAGTTGAGTATGATTTCCTTTTGAAGCATTGAAATTTTCTTTTTATTGAAGTAATTTACACATGGTTTAAATGTTAAATTAAATTATAAGAATTTAGGCCGGCCAAGTGGCACGTTGGTTAAGTGTTGGCTTGGGACGCCAGCTCTGAGCAGCAGGGCCCCAGTTCGGATCCCACATAAGGGCCAGTGATGCTGCGCCCTCTACAGCTAAGATGGTGAGCAACAACTCAACCTGGAGCTGGGCTGCCATGAGTCACCGGCATAGGCTGCAGCCCCTGCAGCAGTGGGCTGCCGTGAGCTACAATGAGTGGCTGGCAGCCAGCATGAGTGGCCAGCAGCCGGCGTGAGCTGCCGTGAGCCACCGTGAGCGGCCATCCAACAGCCAGCAAACGACTGACTCAGCTGGGAAGAGTGCAATGATAATACCAACATAGGCCAGTGAAGCAACGTCCTCTACAACTAGACTGAAGAACAAAAAGGACAGCAACTTGTCTGTTCCCCTTCCCCCAATTCCCCAAC
>NW_017731949.1:1006103-1012123 GCF_001890085.2 Hipposideros armiger | reverse complement strand
GCATTGGGGAATTGGGGAAGGGGAACAGACAAGTTGCTGTCCTTTTGTTCTTCAGTCTAGTTGTGGAGGACATTGCTTCACTGGCCCATGTTGGTGTTATCATTGCGTTCTTCCCAGCTGAGGCAGTCTCTTGCTGGCTGTTGGATGGCTGCTCATGGCAGCTCACAGCAGCTCACAAAAGCGCATGTCAGCTGCCAGCCAGCCCCACTGCAGCCTACGCCTACGCCTACGCCTACACCAATGCCAGCAACTCACAGGCAGGCCAGCTCCAGGTCGAGCTGTAGTTCACCATCTTAGCTGTAGAGGGCGCAATGTCACTGGCTTGCATATGGAATCCGAACCAGGGCCCTACTGCTCAGAGCTGGCGTCTAAAGCCAACTCTTAACCAACGCGCCACTCGGCAGGCCCATGAATAAATTTTTAAAAACATATTACCAAAGGTTATCTAAATGGTGGTGTTATAGAATGTTAGTATATTATAGTCTTATGCATTAAAGAAACACTAACAAGTGTTACTTTTAAAAGCTGCAATAATGGGAATATAGTCCGAACAACAACAAGTAAGGTGGTTCAATTTCAAAGTTTAATTGTTTCTTTAAAATAACATAAATTCAAGCTCGTCTAGTCTAACAGATATCACACTTGTGCAAGAAAACTTTCGAGCTGATATATGAAATAGGGTCTGGAATCTAATGGAGTCTGGGTAGAAAAAGTTGTTTCAAAGTGTGATAAACTAGAATTAGAGCTATTATAAAAATATTAGAGAGAAATTTTGGACAACTATTAATGCATAATGATTTCAGGAAAAAATACACAAAATGAATAAACTATAGACAAAATGCATTGCCCAGTGGGTTTCTTTGGGTGCACACATATTGTTCAGAAACATTTGTTAAGTTTAAAGATTTTCTGAAAGATATCATTTGCCACATTTCTTAAGAAATACCACCAAATGGAGACATTGCACCAAGTAATAGATGTTTTCCTTTCATGAGGTAGTTGTTTAAGTCATTCTACATTTCCTTCCCTCTACCCGATAGTTTCAATTCTGTGGTTAAAATTACTTGAATCCAGCCCTGAACATTTAATTACTACACAGTGAGTGACACTCTGTTCCCCCATAACCTCACACAGCACTACAGGGAACACAAAGCACTCACACTCCCCTCAGACTTGTTGATTAACTGATTGATTATAAAGCAGGATGGAAGTTGATTCTGGTGTATATCACTTCCAGAAAATTAATGATCACCTCAAAAGTAGTTCCAGCCTACATTCAACAGGACCAGCAAAGTGATTTTCACTCAGCTTGAGGTTTTTCTCTGATTAAAAATAAATTTTCTGTTTTCCTTGAAGTTGAATTTCAAAGTCAAGTTGCTGTGATTGTTCAGTAAGAAAGAAATGAGTTGGATTTGCATTTGTGACTTATGAAGAAGTTTAGTGCCTGATGGAAGTGGGGTGTGCATTGGAGAGGAGGACTGGGCTCCCATGAAGCCAAGGGTTCTGTACCTTTTCTCAGAGTTCTGGGAGATTAAAAAGCATTCTCTTCGGGCCGGCCGAGTGGCGCGATGGTTAAGAGCTGGCTTGGGACGCCAGAGGGCCCCGGTTTGGATCCCACATATGAGGGCCAGTGACACTGCCCTTTACAGCTAAGATGCTGAACANCCCAATAAAATATTTTTTAAAAAAAGAAAAGAAAAGAAACATTAAAGAGACTTCTAAAAAAAAAATTAAAAGAATTTAAAATGAAAAGCATCAGTCCCAAGCCCCATCTCAGTCCCAAACCCCATCTCAGCCCTGTTCCATGTAAGAACCACATTACTCTTGTACCATTTTCTGATTTTAGTTCTTTGTGTGATTCTCAATCTTTAGATTTCCTTAATACCTGTAAATAACATACATAAACTCCTATTTCTTGATTTATCCCTTAAGAAACTATCTCTTGAGTTCGTGTCACTGTAAAAATTTAGCTCATCTCCTCTCCTATCTTCCATATAGCCATGTCACTATTTTTATCCTTGTCAGTTGCTTTTGTAACTTTGAATAATATACTTATGTATTTCTCTCTCTCTCTTTTTTTTCAACAATTACTAAGATAAAGATTTTAGGCTCATAGTCGTTCCTCCTTCTGTCATTTTCACCTTTCTACTTCCCATGTTTTGTCATCTGTATTTGACAACTTCCACATTGTCAAGTTTGATGTTATTTTTTATATTCTGCTCTGAAATGGTAAATGCATCTGTGCTGTGTCAATACATTGAATCTAAAAACTGAAACTCAATGAAGTCCTTATGTTACTATGACCATGTCAATACTGTTCACTGCAGATCCAAGTACTGTGTGATGTTGATATTTCCCTTTCTTGTTCTTCCTAGAGCTCTTGATTGCTTATTTATTCTGGCATTGTTAGCTTTATTGCATCTTTAAAATTTTCCCCATTCTCCAAAGAATACTATCAAATGTATGAAATCTTTTCCAAGATACCTCCTTCCTGGACACCTAACTCTCCCACACTGAGTGTTTTCTGGGTTTGCTGCATAGCTGTATTCTAGAATTTCCCTTTGTCATTCTCCGGGATTCAATTCACTATGTCTTAGATCCTGATATTGCTCACCCCTAAGTAGAACTGACTGACAAAGGCTGTATGAGAGCTAAACTTGGTCTGAAAATACCTTTATTTTATCACTTAATTTATAATTACGCTGAGTATAAAATTTGCAGATGATAAAATTAGAATATTTTTGTTGTATCAGAATTTTTTTTTTAAACAGTGGTAGTGGATTTCTGGTAGAAATAACTGTAAGTCCAAAGTTGCATTGTTTTCAGGTATGGTTTAATCCAGAGGTTCATAGTACTGTATGAGCTTTGGATCCATTTTTTTCTATTTTCTTTCTTTCTTTCCTTTTTTTTTTTTTTTTAGTGATATTCGCACCCCTGACCCCCACCCTAAAACTGTGATCAGGAAATACAATCTGCATTTAAAAAAATAGCTTTTAACATTTATTGAGGTATATGTGCCTAATATATGTTTTATAAATGTGTTTTGGATTTGGGGCTAAAAGTATATTCTTTTACAATAACAAAGAAGTCATTTATTTTATCCAGATTCTAAAAATATTCATTTTATATTTCACAAACTTGGCTTGCTTTCTTTTCCTTAGAATTTATCAGGTATTTCTTTGCCCCTGTATTTGCTCATCCCACTGTTGTACTCTAGTGTTTGTGATGACAACCATTTTAAACCTAAAACATTACTTAAACTGTTTACGGTGTGAAATATTTGTATACTGAAAGCTAGGAGAGTCTGTTGCATAGGTGCTCAAAAATATTTGTTAAAAGGACTTAACGAATAAAATGGAACAGCACATCTAATCAAAGGAGTTCAATTTTGTTTGGCTTCATAGGTATTGCCATTTATTTCTGCAATTTCACTTAAAAAAATTCCTATTAACTGTTTAAGATAAATACCTAATTTTCAGTGGGAATGTCTCAGGGGCAGAAATATATCATTGACCATAGCTTTTGCCTGCTTTTTTTCCCACCCAAATTCTGACTATTCATTTACTAAAGTGGAATGATGGTTCCTATTCATGATTACATGAAAGGAACTCATGAAGTGTCAGTTTTCTCAAGCTCCCAGAAATGTCCTAAAGACAATCACCTAGGGGAGCCCACTTCTGCTCACAAACAGGCTAGTATTGCCTCAGTGGGCACGGGGCCTCTTTTCTGGGTACAAAGGATGGTGATAAGGAGAGACAGTGAAGGTTCAGGGGCATCAGGGTTCTGCCCCTCTAGAAACTTCGCCAAAGGGCATTGTGGAGATTTGTCTGGCTTGATATATGAAGCAAATCTAGCCTCACCAAGAAAAGTTTCTCTTTTCCTTAAAATGAAACTTCTATATTCAGAGATACTTTGGCAATGTTGTTCTTTTTAAGGACACAGTCCCCTTCAACCTCTCCCAACCCCAGCGACTTAGGCATAATTTGAATCTGTCATCTGATGCTGAAACACTGAAAGGTTGGCCTGGCTGCTAATACTGGCAAAAGGAGCTGAGTTTTCCCCAGTAGGATGACCATTTTGCATTTAATGAAAGCAAGATTCTAAAAATTGGCTTCTATTCCACAACATCTAAGTCCTGTAAAAGTATACATGGCTTGGGGATACATGGGTGATACACAGGCATGAGTTATTTTATCCAGAGAAATCTTCTGTAGTGATTCCAGTTGAAGTTCAGGTCTAACAGCTTCACATAAATCTTATGTGAGAGAGACCCAAGGTAAACATCTCCTTCAGCTAACTCTGTGTGTTCAGTGTGGCTAATAAGATGCTTGATAGTGTGACTTGATCACAAAGATTTGATCAGGTGTCAATAATTTTTTTTTTTTAATTGCAAGGCTTTTATTGCTGGAACCCTCTAGTCAGACACCTGGACATGGCGGTTGCTGAAACTACTTAGTGATCAGGCAAGTGGCTTCCTTGGGGCTCCTGGCAAGAACAGCTCCATTAACACAAGACTTGTGTACATTTTATTCAGAATGTTGAGAGCATGTTCCTTATCCTTATCTGTCAATTTCTGAACAATACAGTCCTTCAGTTTTCTGGCATTGGTCAAAATTATGATGTTGTTTTGCTATTCTTCCCCTTGTGTGACATGCTTGTTCAGGGTTCCCATCAGGAATATGTTAACACCCTCTTTCACGGCTGGGCAAATGCCACAATCTGGACAGACATTTTGGGAGAGGCCTCTCTTCACCATCTGTAGCTCCTGCCTGTGCTTTGGTAGGTGGATCAGCTCTAATTTGGGAACTGGATATCCCAGAGAGACCAGGAGCCTACAGGAATCCAGCATCACTTCCCTGTATAGGGTTTTCTGGGCAGGCTCCAGCTGCCCCCACTCATCCTGGGTAAAAGTCACTGCCTCATTCTTGAAGGTAACTGATGCTTGCACTAGGTCCTTGAGAGCTAACACTGACAATGAAGTCTGTGTACTGAGTGGGGGCCAAGAGAACTGGTGAGAGAGACGATCTAGTGAGCTCTCTCGAACCCTCCTCAGGGCCTACAAGGCTGCCTTTTCTTATGGTGCTTTTCTGCAAGTTGCTGAACGGCCGCCTGTCCTGGGGAGCTGGGTGTGCCTCAGTAATTTTTAAATGGTCATATTTCTTAATCTCTCTCCACAGCATGGTAAACTGGAGATGCTAGCTCAATAGCATCATCTTGTATTATTCTGTAGTGAGAAGAACATTGTTATGGACCTTACTCTAAGAGTCTCTTCAAGATGGGCACCTCCACACTTGAATTTGAAATGAATCAAGGCTGTCAGGACAGCACACTGGGTGTCACTGATGTTTTCCATTTTTTTTCTTCCTAACCTAAGCAAAATTAGAAAGCTTTCCCCTTTCAAATTGTAGGCAACAAAAAAAGGCTAGAATATTTTGAAAAAGAAAACAGTTTTAAAAACAATTCTTCTTTTAGGAAATTTAATCAACAAATACACTTTAAAAAAACTTCTAAGCTATAAAAAGATCTTCAGTCAGCATTTTTTAAATTAAAAGAAAAAAACCTCCAAACACCTGGAAACTACTTAAGTACCAATTAATAAAAGGCTACTGAAATATATTATAGAATATATTGGATATATATAGCACCCAATTCTATTGCACTATATGCAGAATAGAATTGGGTGCTATGCAGCTGTTAAAAGGAATGAGACTGATATATTTGTGTTAACATCGGAAGTTCTTCAAGACATCTTATTATGTGAAAATAGCCCAGATCAGGCACTATGGGTATTGATTGTATGATAGCCTCTACGAAAAACTTTTCAAATAAACGTATGTGTGTTTGTATCTATGCAATGCATATTTTGATATATGAGCAAAATGTTTTCTGAAAGAACTATAAAAACTGCTAATAATGAGGGTGAGAGTGACCAGGTGAGGAAGTAGAATATTACTTTTCAT
The DNA here is from genome assembly GCF_001890085.2 of Hipposideros armiger. NCBI lineage: Eukaryota > Metazoa > Chordata > Mammalia > Chiroptera > Hipposideridae > Hipposideros > Hipposideros armiger. The sequence continues at coordinate 1,006,163 of NW_017731949.1, read as the reverse complement.
TTTACCACTTTCTGTGCTGCTTGAGTTTTTTATTATGTACATGAATACTTTTTTTTTTTT
>NW_017731949.1:937995-1004058 GCF_001890085.2 Hipposideros armiger | reverse complement strand
CATTCTCTTCTTAGCAAACAATGCCTTGGGGGTGGGGGGCGAGGGCGGGAGGGGCGGGGGTGCCTTGTCCCACCATATTTATTCAGACTATTTAATGTGAGTAATTAAATTTGGAACAAAACTGTTATTTCCAGGGAAAACATTTTAACAAATTTTCTGTAGGAGTTCACTTTTGTTACAAATACAATTCAATTAAGGGTACCGTATTTGCCGGTGTATAAGACGAGTTTTTGGCCCTGAAAAATATGCCTCCAAGTGGGGGGTCGTCTTATACGCCAGGTACACTTCAGATAGACTGCCCATATAACAAACTCTGTATTTTGAGTGGAAATGTTAGGGGGTCGTCTTATACGCCCAGTCATCTTATACGCCGGCAAATACGGTACTCAAATACTCAAATATTTGCTGTCGAAATACCAGTTCAGGTCAGAACTGAAAGCCTACACCCTGGACCTCAAATCCACTAGTAGTCCTATTGTTACCGGCCAAGAGAGCCCCCCCCCCAAAGAATTTTAAGTTTTCTTTCCTATAGAAATGTTAAGTCTCCTCACTAGTTTCTTAATTTCTTAGCTCTTGGCTTTGATTACTTTTCTAACCAGTTTGTAAATCCTAGACTAAAGATTGCTCCTAGCCTGAATACTAAAATTCTATCCCCCTGCTTCTTTATTGCTTTGTAAGTCAGTTCCTGAATCCTAAACAATAGAAGTCTCCCACTCCTGCTTCAGATAACGACTTGAAGGTCTGTGATTTCCTAATATCCCCCAGGCCAGTAAACTGAATGCCAAACCCATTCTGGGCCCAGACAACTGACGCCACCTGAGTAACAGGCTGAATGGCAACAGGCTTCATGAGAGCTAACAGATTTATTAATTAAAATCTATTTTTCCTCATTCAGGGACTTTGGGGATACAGAGGATACCCCAACAAGATTGCTGGTCACAACCAAAGAAGCCAACGTGGTCTTCCAGGTGGATCTCAAGACCCCTTCCTCTCATCTGAGATCAGGTAGGGCGAGAGTTCCATGAACTCCCCCAAAGGCGGGGACAGCTCTACGACCCAGCCTAGCAGAAAGCATATACAGAAGAGACCTCCTATTTCTCAGCTTCATAAAAATCATAGAGATTTTATGGGGATCATGTCTCTCAAGGGAAAACTAGGCAGGCAGTTAGAGGCAGGCATCGGGTCTTTGCATTCCTACATGTCCCACAGCATGCACCTCCAGATGACATCCCCTCTACACCCAAAGCTCCCCATTGTATTATAATTACCTACCCCTGTGGGAAAACAAATGGGTGCAATTAGATCAGACCAGTCACTCGCACCTGAGCAGTACATCCTGTCAATCACAGGTGCCAATCAAGTGGTCCCATGCCCTTAGGGGAACAGCCCATTTCTAGAGAAGGGATAGAAACCCCAAGTCCTGGAAAGTTCGTGCCTTTTTTTCCCTTTTTGGACGCCCTGGTCTTTTGACTGCTTCTTCCTTTTTGAGCCTCGCCTTTGCAGGTGGCCTGCTCCAAACTCTTTGGAATGTAATTTCTCTTATAATAATGGGCCCTTGAGCCATTCTCTACTGCTCAGGCCTACTTCTACTCTTTGAAATGTACTATCTTTTCAAATAAACTACTTTTTCAGCACTTTACTCTGTCATCTCGTTCAATTCCTTGCTCGAGTTGCCAAGGACCTGGATTTCGCGCCAAAAAGGGCCCACTTTCCGACAACACTATCACTGAATGTTCTCTCCATCCCAGCACAGTGGCTACTCATTAGGTTTTATGACTTTTCTGAAAAAGGTTTTCCTCTCTCTGGGTTCTTCGGGTCTCCTCGAAACCTTGTTCCTGAATTTGGTCCCTCTCCTCAATTCCAGTTCAGTTTTAATTCTGGTCATAATAATCTTACTTCGATTTGAACCAGCTCTTGCCCAAGTCCTATTTCCATCTGCCACAAGATGTTATGAATCTACATCCAAAGTGGGAATTTGTTTGGCCCAACTGTGCTTCTTTAAAAGCCTTGCAAGTTGGTGTGTTTATTGTCTTTTGACTTTGAGGACTCCAGGCTTGCTTACCTCCCCTGACCTTTTGTCCCTGTGTATCCTTATATGTAAACAGTTTTGCAGCAGCAGAACTCCAGCTTTCAATGGCTTTGGCTGCAGGGCAGTGAGTAATGGTTTTCAGTTTAGAGAAATCTCTTTATGAATCCATTCTGCCCCACATTTCCTGACTGGTGTTAGCAACAGTCAGACATGTCATTTCTCCTCCACATGATCTTATTTTTAGATGAGCATCTTCAAAAGAGCAAATGAAAGATAATTTGTATTCAACTTGCATTATCTTTCATTCCTGTTTTCACCAAGTATGAAGACTCCTATTTTCTCACATCTTTGGAGGTATGTCTCTATATTTAGCCTTCTTTCAGAAGAAAGCTATTTCTACCTTTTAGTCAACTGGCTTTTAATCTAAATCTTTTTATTCTCCCAAATGCCAGCATTCTCTTCCCAAATCCTTGGGAAAGGAGTACAAGCTGGTTTCTGCCCCCAAACGGCACTGTATGGAGAGAAAAGGTCCACTGATTTCCATCCTTTGTCCACCTGCCTCCATTACCTCCTCCCACAGCTGCCTGGCAGACCATCTCGAGCAAAGGTCTGGCATAGACTCCAAAAGGGAAAAAGCTCAGGGCGAGACCTGAGGACACCACCTCCCAGAGCATAATGGTTCCTTCATGGTGGGATGCTGTCGCTCAGTCTGAAGGTGGCTTTCTGGGGTGGTCCCTTTGCCCAGAAACAAACCTGGGCTAAGGGGAGAAGTCCAGAATAGAGCAAATAATGCTTCTCTGCTGTTTCACTTACGAATTTATTTTCCCAATATAATGAGCCAGAAATTACTTGCTAATGAGGGAGAACAGTTTGCCACCCCAAAACATGCCTTTTTGGTATATTGATTATTGTAAGCTGGTTATTTTTTTATTATTAAATTATTTTTTATTATGAAACACACATGTAAAGTGGTTATTTTTAAGAAACAAAAAACTCAGAAAGAAAATTTTACTTCCTGCTTAGCTGCCTAAAGGAATTCAGATAGAAAAACCTGCTTCAAGGAAGGGAGCCATCACCTTAGCATAATATAAACAGGGAGGAGCCTAGCAATGTGTTCACTGGACTCCCCTCTGTGTCCTTTTGTTTCTAGGAGGCCCAGAAGATCTAGCAAGAATTTGTTTACCACATGTTTACTCCTTCTCATCTACCTATGAATTGTCTTCCTCCTCTTTGACGTCCAAACTACTATTCCCCTTTCTCCCTACCTCAAGATGGCATAGAGTCCTTAACTGACAGATCTGTCCTCCAGTCCCATATTCTTATGGAGCCCTCATATGTACATACATAATAAGGTTAGTTATTTTCTCCTGTTAATCAGTCTCATGTCAATTTGATTATTAGACCAGCCGGAAGAACTTAGAAGGGTAGAAGAAAATTATTTTTCCTCCCCACACTTATCACTTAGAGATCAGAAATTGCAAACCTGATGCACGCAGATTAACCACAGTCCTGTTTTGCTAGCATAGTTTCCCCAAAAAAATCATTTGAAATTTAATGCCTTCTTTGGTTGGCCTTAGCCTGGCTGCTTTCTGCCTAGCCCCTTCCCACTCCCTCACCCCCCACCCCCACTTCTTCTGAGTTTACAACCTCTCAGACCTAGCATTTGCTGAGAACCTCCTGGGTTCTCAGCTCTCTGCTAAGTACTGTAGAGAAACCTTGGACAGATGAGGCAAAGCAGTAAGCTCATCCCTAGTAAGTTCTATAGGACTGAGGATCGCAAGAAGAAAAAGTGTTTAATGCATAAGTGTCAAAGTTAAGAGAGGGCTCAATATTGGCCAACAGACACGGGGAAGACATCTTCTTACATGAAGAAAGGATTTTTGAAGGGCAGTGAGGGTTTGTGAGCAATCAGAAGGGCAATCAAAGATTCATGAGCCAAAATGTAAATGTGTGGGCCAGCCCTTGGGGGTAGAAGGAGGAATGCCTTGCCAGAATGAAGGGTTTGTGTGAAGGAGCAGTGGGGAATCTCATTCAACTCCAAGAGTTACAGGTTCCTATTATACTGACAGTGGTTTTGCTCTTCTGTCTCCTTTTAATCCTCTTGTATTCAATATTTAGATGGTATGATTTGTCTAACTGCATTGCTCAGGCTGCCCCTCCTCCAAACCACATCTACCAAAGCAAGCATTTGGATTTACTTTTCTGTTATGTTCTCCCATTAGAATCCTATTGATTTTCACACCTAGGAGTGAAACCCAGAGGTCTTCCACAGCCATGCCACAGGTGCATGAAAGACTTCATTCTAGAGCCTGAGCCATGTACTGAGCCTCTTCAAGTCTAAGTCCCATAGCAGAGACCATATAGGTGAACATGAATTACCTAGAATAATCAAGTTAAGTTTACTTTGTTATCATTATCATGTATCATGCACTGAATTTCTACAGCAGGGTAGTTTATTTTTATGATCAATCATTGTAGTAAACTAGTATTAATAATCATAATTATTTCAGGTATTGTTATTTTTCAGATTGTTGGGACATTTAGCCATCAGTAAGATGAGGCATCATTCACTTCCTTAGGCTCTAAGCTAATTTGGTTATTGACAATCATGAGATTCTTTTTAAAAATATTGGTAGCCTCTAGTAGTTAGAGGTCTGTGTCTTTCCCCCATACAACCTCATTACCAGGACATATGTTTAAATGAAAGCGGGTCTCAGACCAAATTCTGCCATAATCACACAAATATAGATTACCACGTAAGCGCAAAAATAGTCATTCAACCTCTTTCCCCCTATTCTTTTGTCTTTTTAGGTATGCTGACAAACCACTTGCAGGAAATATGCAGTTTGATGTGGTCACAACAAAAATTTGACATCAGGATCAGGTGACAGAGGCTGTCCTCCATTAGAAGGGCACCATAGGACAGACTTCTATCCCAACAGCATCAGTCCAAAGGTGTTGGGCTGCTGGGTTCCCCAGACCAGGGGTGGGGGAGGTACCAGTGGAAATCTTCTAAGCCAATCATGTCTTAACACCACTCATTTATCCAGTGAAAACTTACTTCTAACACTCCCTATGATAACTAATAAGCCCTCTGGGGCAGATGAAGACAAGATAATTTGAAGACTTTGCCTTCCTCCCTTCTGGAGCTTGAATCCCTGATAAGTGTTCTTTATGTGTTAACCCACAACTGTTGACTAATCACCCTAAGGCCTAAATGAAAGTAAAGTATAAACATAATTATCATCTGGTTTCCCTAGATTTTAGGTCCTCCTCTTTTTAATCCCCAGCAGCTACCCTAAAGCTACTTCCAGTAAAAATATAGCCTAAATCAAACAGCATGTTTGCTATGTTCATGCAACTTGCAAAAAAATCCCCTAACACTTCCTAATCTCTGTATCTTCCTAAGAAAGTTGCTACCATTGAATTTCTCCTATAGAGAAATGCAAGAGCCACCATTGCTAGAATCCAAACTCAAATGACAATTTCACACAGACCCAGAGCAGGCTACTTGGATCCATATATAGTAGATGCTGGGATGCAGTGCTCAGGTCCCCCTTGAGGAATGACTTGTTCCCAGAGCTGCTGGAGTTCTGCCAGAAGTGGGCCTCGCTTAGCCCCCTGTGGGAATTGCCTAGGCTGAAGCCAGCTACTTAATTCAAAGTTACACCCCAAGGTCACATGTTCCTAGGGCAATTTGCATGTAAATACTGAGAAATACTGGGATACTCCTATAAAGGTCTGGCCTCCTTGCCACAACATCTCTGAAGGTCCATCCCAGCTCCAGAATCCCCAACTTCTCTCCCTGCCCCGTTCTGCTTCCTTCCTTTTGCTCACAAGTGTTGATCCTAAGAGCTCCCCCCAATAAACCTCTCACACACTAACCTCCCTCTTAGAGTCTTGTTCCTTTGGAATAATTTACTCTAAAATCATAGGCTCTCAAGGGTACCAGGCATCATTGCAGTACGTGTTGCATACCCAGACGAGAAAAGGAACTGTAGCGTTCTGAAACCGAGAGACCTGAAATATAGCACCAAAGAGGCCTGGAGACTCTGGGCTCCACATAATCTGCACTGACTACTCTAGGGGTGCCTGCATTCTACTTCAGGACCCTTGTTTTTAAGATTTGCTCACTTATTCAATTGTTCAAAAGATGATCTTTAAGCACCATACCTTTAGTTTTTGTTTGTATTGAAAGAATGAAATAATTCTACAAAGCTTATTTGACAGAGACTGCTGGTTGAGCACCGACATTAACTCTTACCTTCTTTAATAGCAGAACTTCCAAATTTTAGCAGAGCACATGGCCAACAGCTAATCACTGCATTTCCCAGCTTCCCTTGCTGCTTGGTAAATACATGTGCCCACAATCTGGCCAATGGATATATGTCACTTCTGGAGCATGTTCCTGCCAAGGTAAGCACATGTGCTCTTCTGATCCATTTTCCCTTCCCGTTGGCTGGGATGACAAGAACTAAGATGGCTGCCTTGGTCCCAGAGATGGAAGCCACATTTTCAGGGTCATATAGCTGACCTTCCAACTCAGATTGCTTCTCTCTGGACCATATCAAACAAGAAAAATATAGCATACCTGACTCATTTGGGGATCATTTTGTTAAAGCAACTTAGCCTGTATTTTCACCCATATACAATAGCTTGTTAAAAAAAGAAGAAAAAAAAGATAATCCCATTCTCTTTTCTTTTTCCCAGAAGCAATCACCACATGTTAAAATAACATACTACTACCTGATATTTCATATTTAACATTATCTATTGAGTTTTTAATTTGAAAGATAAATCTTCCACTCTTTCTCTTTGTCTTCCAGCCTCACCATGCCCCTGCACACTTGTTACTCATTTCTCCATCCTCCAAAAAATAGTTATGTTGTAATTTTGAATAGATAGGTATTTAGTGTTTATATAATCATGGCAATGCAGATGGCATATAAAAAATGCAGTGCACTGTGGATGCTTTTCCTTTCTTGAATACTACTTTGTTTTTCCTTAGAGATGACATTGAAATATTTATTTTTCAAACGTTCTAAGCTTCACCGTGACTTATCATTAATTCAAGCCTAAACAAACCCCCAGTTGTATGATCTTGTCTCAATACTTTCAAACACACTTGGGAAGCAGTCAGTTTCATCTGTTTGAAGAAATGTTCCCAGAGATTTGTGACCAGCTCCATCTAGAGTGCTGCTCACTAAGCCTGATGAATGTGTTTGATATGCCATCTTTAACTGGACATAAGCACCAGCTCTATAACTTCGGATTGCAATGCAAATCTCTTCAATTGTCTGCAAGGGCTGCTGTTGGTATGTGACATAGCATCTTTCATTCAGAGGGTTCCATATGCAACTGTTCTTTATAAAGGCTTTCTCCTGAGAACATTAGCAGCCTTCTTCACAATGAAGAAATTGGAAATCTTCTAGCTGAATGAATATCTTCCTTCTTGGACTTCAGAAAGTTCTTTCTATGTTAGGCAAAAAAATGGATGCCAATTAGCAGCCTCCTAAAAAAAACCCCCACTAACTCAAGGTATTACTGTTTAATTGCTTTCAATTCAGTATTGTTCAGGCTGCACCATTGCACATGGATACTGGCCAACCTTCAATTTGACAGAATTCCTAAATATTTTGGGTACAGTACTAATGCATAATCTTTTGGTCTTTGTCCAAGTTCAGGTTTAGGCATAACTCTAACTGAGAATGCCTGGAATCTAAACAGCCAAGTTTAGAGCTTAAACAGAACCCCCTTCCTCAACGTCCTTTTGCCAACACAGTCAGAGCCCCCCCACCCCCAACTGCCAGAGAATTCTGGGAAGACAACTCACCTTGGCATATTTTATTACAAGATTAAACTGTGCAAGGACAGGAGAAAACTTAAAGGGAAGAACCTGATCAACAATTGTCAGGCTTATTTTTTCTTCAGTTATCTTTCTTAAATTCTGGTGTAATTTGAATGCTTGAACAACCAATGTGGTCTGATGAAAGATTATCAGTTGAGAGTAACCAAGGAAAAGGGAGAGAAATAACTGCTTCCCACCAGGGGCTGAAGTGAAGCCAAAGGACTCATCACACACACACACACACACACACACACACACACACACACACCAACAGCAATACACAAACCCAATGCTAGATGATCACAATTTGGCTATCAAAATTTCAAAGGTTTTTAGGAAATTACCATGAGTTGAATTTCAGTTGTTTATGAAGGCATTTCTACATGGACAGTTCTTTGAAATTTGTGCTTTTACATTTGCAATCATCACCACACATTTATAAACATCTTCTACAGAACCTGTGCCAATTGCTGGCTGCCACATACACAAATGACTAACACAGCAAAGTGAGATACAGTGAATAGCTGTATCTCAATAGATACAGTGAATACAGTGAACAGGAAGGGAAGAGAGTGGGAAGTAGAGAGGTGGGGACTTTACTCATACCACAGATATATAGAAGGTATACTAATGAAGAGGAGGAGGCAAGCAATCCATGCAAGAGGGACAGTATTAATGTGGGGTGCAGTGATAGAGATGGATCTGACATGTGTCTGGCATGTTCAGACAGCAACAAGTTTGCCTAGGACACAGGATTCAGGTGTAGGAATAATAAAAGACCACTGTGAAGGGGTAAATTGATTCTAAATTGCGGTCAAGCTGAAATGCCAACTTAAGGGATTTGGACATCTTGAAGGCATTGGGAAACCACAGAAGGTTTCTGTTGTTAGGGGTGTGGGGTTGGTTTGGGTGGGGAGGAAATGTGATACATACAATGACTGCTTTGGGATGACTCATCTGACCATGATGTGTGACAGATCAGAATGGAGGGGGGCTGAGGCTTGGGAGTGAGGGACTGCGGAAGACTCAGGGTGAGGAAATGAAAGCCTGGCCTAAAGCACCTAGGCTGTCACCTACTTTCCAGGCTGCAGGAGCCTCACCATTCCACCCCTTATTTCAGGTAACTTTCACAGCGCCCTGTGGAATAAGTATCTGGCTCCATCTTACAGATCAGAAAACTAACCCTGAGAGGTCTAAAGTCACATAACGGGCAAATGACACAGGAGGGATTTGAACTCTTTTTTTTTTCTTTCTGATGTCAAAGTCCATGTTCTGTCTACTATGATACTTCAGCCTCTTGTTTTTACTAATTGTTGATCATAGCAGTGACAGAGGACAAGAACAGGGACCCTACTTAGGACTGGGTTATCCCAGCAACCTCTGTGTCCCTATGTTGTACCATGATTTTATGAGTAACCCAGTATCTTCTGATCTCCACTTAGGATTTGCAGAGTAAAAACCATTTGGTGCTGCAAGAGTCTCCCGGAGAGCCAACCCTTGTGATCACCGTGAGATGGAAAGTGAGTAACGAAACATGTTTCAGGTTTGTGGGAAATTGTGAAAGACAAGACAGAAATTATAAAGGCGCAATTGAATTATGCTGTGCCGTGGCCCCTGGGATCACAGCTGTTTTCCAGGCCTACAATCATTCTCATTAGGAAATTTAAAACGCAAAGCTCCGGGTCCAGAGCATTGCATTGCTCGGGCCACGTGGTGACAGGAAGGCCTGTGTTTGTACAGGTGGGGGAGTGAGAAGCCTTGCAAAGTGGGTGGCTGGGAGCCCTGCCCGGAGCACAGGTGGGCTACCGAAGCAAACCCAGGAAGACTCTCGTGTGTTTTGGTGCTATCAGCTCCCCTCTGCAGAGGGAGGAGTAGCCAGCAGGCCTCTCCACGTTGGTGGGTCATTTCAGGGCCAGAGTCAATTCATGGGTGCAGCTCTCTCCACCCCACCTGTTGCAGAGGCATTTGGTCCTGGCACAAGGTCAGTTCCCCTTTCTGAACAATCTCAAAAGATTACCTACAACACAATATCTTTGTACATAGCTAAGAAAAACCCAAACGAAATATGTTTTTTTGAGAACACATATAGGGATGTTATAGATTTCAAAAAAGGTATTTGTTTAAAAGCAAAGGGACTAAGCAACACGATGCTCAGGATAGTGGTTGTCCTGAATTTGGGGTTTGGGGAGGCAATGGGCCAGGATGGGCGGGACCACCCAAATGCCACGGTGTTGTCAGTGTTCTAGTTACTGAGTTGGGTGGTAAATTCATGGGAGTTGACAAAATTATTTAAAAAAAACAAATCTACATATAAACCACAGACAGGCAGGCATGATCCAATGATGAGAGTGTGTGAAGAACCTAAGATTATATAAGTAATCCATTTCTGTTCACCTCAGGTGCAACGAGAATGAGAAAACGAAAGAAGATTTGATATTGCCAGGAGCCTGCCAAGGTGCCCTATACTGGGCCACCTCGGCTCTCCTCTTACTTTGCTGAAGGCCTCGGTGTGCAGCCTGATGACCTGGCACCTGCCATTAGCTGCCTTTTTGGCATTCAGGGACACTAATATGCACAGGCAAAGAGACCACAGTCCTTGACTAAAAGATCACAAAATGAACAACAGTAGAAAAATTCATTTAAAATGAACATCAAGAATGGCAATAATACCTGACTATACTGGAAATTTAGATGTCAATGATCATTTCTTCAATTAAAAAACATTTAATATCAAAGAGGAAGTCAGAAAATGTGAATTTTTGTACCTGGCCTACAGCTAAACAGTTTTGTAATCTCAAGAAATTAATTTCCTTTTCAGGAGCCAGAATAATTCATGTATACCTTTTATGGTTTCCTCCCCCCCACCCCCACCCCCTTTCCGTATGTAACCTGAAACATCCTTTCCAGCCCGAAAGAACACAAAATGTTATAAGTTTGGGCTAGCTGATCTCAAAGGTGCCTTCTAGCTCTGACATCCATGCTGCTGTGTGGGTCATGGCAGGGCACTGGGGTTGAAAGTCAGAACACAAGGCCACTGCCATCTCCTCCAGCTGAGATTATCCAGTTCAGGGGGGATTATTCTGATAGTTCCTATGACTTGTTTCTCTTTTTTAAGTTATAATCTCAACTTTTCCATACTTAGAATGTTCAAAACATAGAACTAGAGTCATTGAAAACTGGTGAAAGAGAAAGAGAAAGAAAGGAGGCAGAGAGATTGAGATGAATGGGAATTTATGGTGCTGAGAACGGCCAGGTGACCACCACTAAAGCAAAACAATGTGTCTCCAAATGTGTCCTCTGAACTTTTCTCACAACCAAATTTATTGAATTAAAATGTGCTGCTGGTGAGATGGGCACCATTCAAGGTATTACTGAAGAACAAGCTAATGCAACAAAGATGTAATGAGAAATACCTGTGTACCAGGAAGTGTGCTAGGCCCAGGGACAAAGAAATAGCCGATGCAGGCATTGTTCCTACCCTGGAGGAGCATCTATGGGGAAAACAAGAAACAATAGCATCTAAGTAAATATACAGCACACTCCTGGGAAGAGACGGGTGCTTTGAAGAATTGCTTCAATGTGTGGGGACGGGGGTAACACATGGTGGTCTCAGAAAGTTTTTCTGTTAGGGACCTGAGTGAAGGAGAGAAGTAGCTGAGTGATCATCTCACAGGTGAGCTTTCTCAGAAGAGAGAAGGATATCAGATACCAGAGTGCCTGATACCAGAGGCAACAGTGGCCATGTGCCTGGCCCATTTAAAGACCAGAGGAGGCTTGTGTGACTGGAGTCGGAGCCTCCAACGTGATTTGCAGGGCTCAGTGCAAAGTGGAAATGCAGGGCTCCTTGTTCAAATATTATCAAAATCTTCAAAATGGCCACAGCAGAGCACTGAACCAAGTGTGGCCCTTCTAAACTCAGGGCCTGCTCAACTGCACAGGTGACAGCTGGCCTGGTTGGCTCTAAGGTGGGAAGTGAGGTGTGATAAATACTTAAAGCTGATCATGGATGCCTTTGTAAGCCATTGCAGGGACTTTAGATTTTATTCCAAATGCATTAGGAAACCACCAGTGGGTTTTGAGTAGAGAAGTGGCGTGACCTGACATGCTTCTAGAAAGATCTCTGACTCTTGTGGGGAGACCAGAAGTGACAGGAGAGAGGCCAGTGAAATGGCTAAAGAATTGTAACAATGACAAGAAATACAGCAATAACTCAGTATGGCACTCTTTTGTCATAACTGGATACAATATTGTCCTGACCACCACCCACATTTGTAATACTCTATGTGTTCTTTGATGATGAATGATGGCTCTGGCGATGAATGAAACTACTTTGGTGGCTGGAACAGATTTGAGTAATGCACTTAAAGAACTTAGGCAGAAAGAGAAACCAGGCTGAACATGCCCTTTACATTCTCAGGATGTTGTTACCTCAATTGATTTGACACCAGGTGGGACAGGAAGTAGAAAGGACAGAAACACATACTCTGGAAAAATTCTATCCTGTGGGCCCCTGATCTGGAATTCCATTTCACTTTCTTTAAAGGAAAGGGAAATTCCTGAGGGCTTAAGGAATGTTGGTCAATGGCTCCTACAGGTGTCGCAGAGGGGAAATTTAGAATTCTGAGTCAGAGGGAGAGGTGGGCCTTTAGATAGAGTAGGTGGCTGCTACAAGGTGCAACTTCAGTGGGTTTCCACCAATTCCTTCCTCAGCCATTGAGAAGCACCCTGGAGATCCCACCTTTTGAACACTGGCTTTCAGAGTACGTTTTGATTAAATTATGGGAGGAAGATTGAGGATGCTCTTGCCTGAGAAAGGAGCTGAATGTGGCTAAGAAAAAAAGGAGAGAATTCAAATTAGCCAACTGCTTACAAACACCCATGCGCTTTAACACGAATTTGAGCCCATTCATAGCAACCCTGTAATTGACCACTATCTGTGTTTGTAGAGTGAAGGAAGAGGTCAAATAACTTGCCTAAGGTCACCCATTTAAAAATGGAGGAATCAGGATTCAAAATCCAGTTCACATTTTTTCCATTTTTCAAAACCATAATGATGGGTTTTAAAAATGGCCACATAGGGCCAGCCGAGTGGCTCGGTTTGTTAAGAGCGTGAGCTCTGAGCAACAGGATCGCCGGTTCATTTCCCACAGGGGCCAGTGAGCTGCACCCAAGCTGAGCTGCCACTGTGCTGCCAACAAGTGGCAGGATGGCTCAGCTGGGAGAGCACATGCTCCTAATAACAAGGTTGCCGCTTTGACTCCCGCATGGGATGGTGGGCTATGCCCACCCGCAACTAGATTGAACATGGCACCTTGAGCTGAGCTGCTGCAAGCTGCCAACAGGTGGCCAGATGGTGACTGGACTTGGAGCTGAGCTAGCTGTGCATTCCACAATTAAGATTGAAGGACAACAACTTGGCTGTTCCCCTTCCCCAATTCCCCAATAAAAATCTTAAAAAAAAAAAATGTCCACATAGCCTTTGACTCTCCTCTCATTGACTCCTCTCCTTAAATCTGTGTGTGGGCTTATGAGTTCTTTAAACAATATGTATGACAGACGTGACAATATATAACTTCCAAGACTAGTTCAAGAAAGGCCAGACAGCTTCCATCTGGTTCTCTTGAAACCCTTGTTCTTGGAATGCTCGCTCTTGGAATGTTCCCTCTTGGAGCCTATCATCCATGCAGTGAGAAGCCCAAGCCACATGGAGAGGCCACATATAGGTGTCCTGGTCAACAGCCCCAGTGAGCCCGGCTCTGAGAGGCTCAGCCCAGGAACCAGTCATATGGATGAAGAAGCCATCTTGAAAGTGAATCCTCTAGCCACGGCTGTTCCTGTCTTCCCAACAGAAGCCACAGACAACATGGAGCAGAGACAAGCCATCTCTAGTGTCCTTTCCAAATTCTTGACCCACAGAATCCATAAGATAATCTAGTGGCTGTTGTTTATGACACTAAGTTTGGGATAGTTGGTTTCACAGCAATAGACAACAAAACTAATATTTTTGCCTTGGGCTGACTTGACGGTATAAATGAATCTAAGATCGCATGTCTAATAGGAATGAGCAATGTGTGCCATAGAATTATATTGACTATAGAAACAACAAATTATTCCTTCATTTGATATCAACCTTGGACCAGTTTTCTAGAAACATCATGTATTCTCTTAAATCCTTTAATTTTAATGACGGGTGTCTGGAACAAGAGGTTCTTGGGCCAAACAATTGATACAGCTTTCTGTATAAAGTTTATATAAAGTCTATCTGGCTTATGTAAAATTATTGAAATCTCCTTTAACACAGTAATTCCATGCTTTATAGTCTGTAAAATCATTTGGAATTACATGGCAAATGACATTTCTAAATCAATGGCTGGTGGAAGCAATTTTAAATAAAAATGCTAACCTAAAAAAGTGTCTTGCCACAGCATTTATTTGAGATTGGTAAGAATAGGTATTCAAGAAGCACTGATTTAGACAGAAGCCCAGCTAGTGTTTCTATTAAGAGACAAAGGCATGGATGTGTATGAGAAGACGAAGGGGAACAATTACATCATTAGAAGGAAGGCATTTCTATTGATGCAGATAACATAACATAATGATGTTAATTCCAAACAATGTTTGTAATTTTCACTCCGGTAGTCATCAGTCCAGTAGTTGTAATATCTGCTTTCTTTTTATCTTTGCACACAGCTCTGTTGTACAATGTTGCTTTAGTCCTAGTCCAAAGATTATTTTGCCCTGTTTTAACATTCCAAAGATTTGTGGCATAAGACGTGTGAGGCAGTTTCTCCAGGATGGCAGCTCTGGCTCCATTTTAAAGTGGCTCCTTTTATATTATTTTTGACAAGAGCATTTTAATAACTTCCATTTTTTTCAAGAGTAATATGTTTTAGGCTGTATTTCATATACAAGAAGCCTTGGTCAAATTTATTTCTGTTCAGATACTCGAACCATATTCAAATAACATTTGAATATTTCTTTGAGGTCTCTATGAACTTTTAATTGCTTTTGACAAGTATGGTACCCTATAAACATTTCTTCTTCTTCTTTTTTTTTTTAAGATATGGCTTTCCTCTGAAAACGCCCTTCAGATAAAAATGCATTGTATTAAGGGCCGGCCAAGTGGCTCAGTTGGTTAAGAACAGGTTGCCGGTTCAATTCACGGCCCGAGCTGAGTTGCCATTGAGCTGCCAACAGGTGGCAGGATGGCTCAGCTACAATTAAAAAAAAAAAAAATATATATATATATATATGCATTGTATTAAAATTAAGTGGTTGTATCATCTAAATTCAGTTTTCTGTAGCATTTTGTAAAATGTGATGACAATAGAGAATGAGCTCTTACACTTAATTTCAGGGTATCTGAAACAAGACCTGAGTATGTGAACATGAGGGCGCTGCTTTTGTACCAGGGAGCCATTTGGCACATTCCAGTCCTTCTTTCCAGGCTTTCAGCTTGCCAGTGTGGGACATGGCAGCATGGGACTTCTGGGGGGAAATAATCCACGAGGGTCAATTTTTGAGGGGGACAATGAAGCTTTTTGAACAGAGCTTGGAAAAAAATATCTGGGGCAGAATGGGAAGCAAGGAGAATGTGTAATAACTAAAAAGAAGCATTTGGCGGGAGCTGAGAATGAGGACGGGACGAGAGCAAAGCAGTAGATAATTGTGAAATAACACCAAGAGCTCTGAGTAGTCTTGTTACCAACATAACTATCTTCACAAATCCTGGGGGGAAAGTCAGCATGGTTCTCCTGGCCGTTCTCCTTTTCAAGGGTCCTATTTATTACACAAATCCGTGTTCGTGTTGCTATGTCATACCCATGAACTCCAGATTCCTTTTGTGTGTGTGCAGTAAGCAGCATGGCAGGAGCCCACATGAAAGACTTGGGTTACTGCAGTGATAAATCTTTTGGAAGATTAAATGGCTCTGATGACTTCCATGCTGCCATCTGGACTGTGGTCATTTTGAAGGTTAACTCTTTATTTGTTCTAATTGGTGTGGCTAGCATTATTTGTGTTGTTAGATTAAAAATAAAATGAGGGAAACCCACCTCACCACCACAAGGCTTATGGCCTTAATATGGCTATAGGTCTGCTTGTGAGCTTGTCAGGAATGACTCATTAAACTACTTGAAGTCAGAGGCTCCAGTAAATCTCAACATTTGATAATGCTTGTTTTATTTAATTTAGTGAAGCAAGTCCAAACAGTCAAACCTACTGCCATGCACGGGGTGGGCAGCTTCTATAAAAAACAGTTGTCCTCAAGATTCCAGAAACACCTATGTAATCGTGATGTTTATAGACCTATTGGAAGTTTACCTTCCAATGAGAAACATGCACACAACTTCAAATCAAGTTCAACTTGGTTGAAAAATGCCTTGAGAATTGTTACCACATTTTATACATGTTTTTCTGTCCCCTGCAGAGTAAGTGCTCGTGGGATCAGGCTCTCCAAAAACCACTCTCTGAGATGAGGATTTGTGTGTGGGATTTAATAAGGAGTGCTTTCAGGAGACCAGTCAGGAGGGAGGGCAGCAGGACAGTAAAAGTAGGAAGCTAAGCTGAGGTAGCAATCTCAGGCCCAGTTCTGCAGGAGTGGAGGTCGCATCAGCTTGATCTTGCAGGGGACTTTAGAGTATCTGTCACATCTCAGAGTTTGTCCCAACCGGCAGCAAAAGAACTAGGCTATCCTCTTTTCCAAGCATAGAGTCCCTGGGAAATAAGACTAATAAAAATTCTCTAATGTGAATTTAATTTGGGTGAAACTTAGGATTTGGAGGAGGATTTGTGAGCTTGTTTATTGCAAGCTGCCATATACATGTTCAAATATGGTAAAGTGTGAGTGAGCTTGTCACATCCTGTTAGAAATCAATGGATCCAAATGCCTAAGCCCTTCCCTATTGCTCCTCTCTCCTTAACCTTGAAGGTAAGGAGTTCTTTACAAAACTCTCTGAGACATTTGGACATGTCCTAATTATCCCAGAAAGTGGTGCTCCTTACATTTTCAGTTATTGTTACTGTTTTCCACCACAACAATCCTCCCTTCTATGGTACAAGGAAATCAAAAAGAGAAAATAGGACCCAATCTATATTTGAGGTAAAGTTTTCATTCATTCAGCTGCCTATTCAACAAATATCTAATATGTGCCTTTTATGGTCCAGACATCCTGCTAAGTTTTGGCATCCAAAGCAATATATATATAGTCTGTAGATGGGTCAACATCCTTGGAACAAAGGCTGGGAAGGATGGAGAGAAACATGAGACTGGAGAGGCAAGCAGGAGCCATTTTGGGGAGCTTCTTGAAAACTATGCCAAATATAATGAATTTTTATTGGTCATATTTCCTAGGGCTCTATGCTTTTAAAAATATAATCAGCTTCCTAATTTTCCCTTCACCCCATTCTAGGAGAGTCTGAGACCACAAGATGCAAACATATTCAGACACACCACCCCACACTCCTACTTTCTGCAGCTCGAAATCAAAATTTTCAAGTAAACCACCCCTCAAAGGCATGGATTTAACAGAGTTTAAATGATTGTGTTCTTTTAAATCTATTGATTGGTTGTCTTGAACTTTTTCTGAATTATTTTAGCCCTTGGTCACATGACACTCACTTAAAATAGTCAGAAAATAGTTATCTTTGTAAATCAGTAATATTTCAGGAATCTTTCCTCTCTTCTAATATCAGTTATTGTATTTAAACTCTTATTACTGGCATGGGCATTCTTAAACTTCTTATTTGGTTACATCTTAAGTTTTAATTTTAGATATGCAAAAGAAATATTTTGTAATCATAGGAGTGCAGTCCTTAAAAGTAGAGATGAGGGCCGGCCGAGTGGCGCGATGGTTGAGAGCTCGCTTGGGATGCCAGAGGGCCCCGGTTCGGATCCCACATATGAGGGCCGGTGACACTGCCCTCTACAGCTAAGATGCTGAACAACGGCTCGGCCTGGAGCTGGGCTGCTGTGAGTTGCCGGCAATGGCGTAGGCTGCAGTCCCTGTGGCAGTGGGTTGCCATGGGCTGCCGTGTGTGGCCAGCGGCCAGCGTGAGCGGCCAGCAGCCGCAGTGAGCTGCCATCCAGAAGCCGGAGACTGATCTGCCTCGCCGGAGAAGAGCGCAATGATGGTGCCAACTTGGGCCAGTGGAGCAACGTCCTCCACAACTAGATTGAAGAGCAAAACGACAGCAACTAGTCTGTTCTCCTTCCCCCAATTCCCCAGCACTGTTCCCATCCCCCCAATTCCCCAATAAAAATCTTAAAAAAAAAAAAAAGTAGAGATGAAAACTCTAAAAATGATGTACCGATTCAGAGTCTCTAAATTGGAGCACTGAGGAATTGTAGGTTCTTTCAAGTGGCCTCTCTCTTTGGGATTCTAATTGCCTGATTGGTATAAATGTTAATTCCTTTTTTTGATGATTTTAAATATTCTGGTTCAGACTGACACACCCACAGATTTCCTGGGGAGGCCCGAAATATGGGAAAAAGCTGGAAGCACAGTGCAGCCTTCTTTTCTCCCCACCCCAAGCCCAGGATATGCTCCCACTGCCCTGTGGGTTTCACGCTGAACCCTGTGGTTCCCTGGCAAGACACCAGCACATTGTGGTGCTCAGGTATGTTTGCGGTGAGCTGTCTTTTAGGGGACCCCCATATGGAGGAGCAGGCTGAATTTCCTGGATGGCACTGGTACAAGACAATGATCACAAATGGGCCTCAAGCAAAAGGTGATTGTAAGAATGAGCAATAGTCCAAACTTATCCACTCAGCCTTGAAGGGTTGTACTATTTCCACAGTCTAAGAGACATAATGAGCAATGCAGTAAAACTCTATCAATAAATGAAGCACCTAAAAAAAAAATTTAAGCTGAAATATTTTATGCCATCATTTAAGAATATATAGCTTAAAATCAAAATACTCCTCCACAATTTACTAACTGTATGATTCTGAGCAAGTCATTTAATCTCTGTTACATAAAATGTAAATATAATGTGCAAAATGGGAATAATAATATTATGGGTTGAATAGTGTTCACCCAAAAGATATGTTGATGTCCTACCCCCCAGTTCCTGTGAATGTGACCTATTTGGAAATAGGGTCTTTGCAGATATAATCAAGTTAAGATGAGGCCATCAGGGTGGGCCCTAATCCAACATGACAAGTATTCTTACAGGGGGAGGAGAAGGGACACAGGAATAGACACATAGGAGACCACCACGTGAAGACAGAAGCAGAGATTAGAGTGATGTGTCCACAAGCCAAATCAAGGGCCATCAACGACAGTTGGTGATACACAAAGCTAGGAGAAAGGCAAGGAACAGATTTACCCCTACAGGCTTCAAAGGGAGCATGGCTCTGCCAATACCTTGATTTCAGACTTTTAGCATCCAAAACTGTGAGAGAATAAATTTCTGTTATTTTAAGCCACCTTGTTTGTGGTACTTTGTTATGGCAGCCCTAGGAAATGAATACAGGTGATATCTGTCCTGCCTTTCTCAAAGAAAATTGTGTATGGGTGCCCTTTGTAAGCTTGGTAAGTTATTTGGACATTTTCCTTTGCAAGAAAGCAGAAAACTCCATCCAAACTGACCAATAAAAAAGGGAAATTTATTGATTCAAGAGGCAGGTGAATCCAGGCAAATGACTCTCTTAGCTCTGCTTTCCAGAATATTTCTTCTTATTCTAAGGATTCTTGTGGTGGCTGCCTGTAGCTCCAGACACACCTCCTCCCAGGCTAAAATTCAGGTGAAAAGAGAGGGTGCCTTCCCTGTAGCTTTCTAAGACGTTCTGGGTTGCACCAATTCAAGTCATGTGCCCATCTCTTAACCAATCACTATGGCAATGGAATATGATGCTCCAATTGATCAACCCGAGTCACATGCTCCATCTCTGGAGTAGGGGTTGCACCACTCTCCAACCACATTCGCTGAGCTTGGGAGAGGAGCTGTTCCTCAAAAGACATTCATGTCACCACTAGAAGAAATGAAAATAAATGTCCCATGTCTTCCTTCAGCTTCTGTTTTATTTCTTTGCTCCTCTTCAGCAAAATGTCTCAAAAGAATTGGCTATTATCCACCTTTGCCTCTTATCCACCAGGTGGGCTTGTGTTCCATCACTCCATAGACAGGCATCTCCAAGGTCGCTGGATAACCTCTGTGACCTCCAGGAGGCAAAGCCAGGTCACATTGTTCTCATTGTTCTCATTGTTCTCAGCAGGACCACTCCCTCCTCCTGAAACATGGCACCTAACCCAGTCCTCCAGTCACAGTTCCCTCCTACCTCCCTTGCAGGACCCTCACTGTCTGTCTGTAAGACTCCTACTTAAAGGGGGACACCATACTTTAACTACCTTCCTTCCATAGACTTTCAGTGGAAAGAGAATCACTTCTAGGAGCTGGGGCTGCTAGTGGGATCACAGAGGAAATGCAGCCCATGCAGAGAGGAAGAGGAAGTAAAATTGGCTTCTTCCTGCTTGCTGCCCTCCCATCTCTGACCAATGCCTCTCATTGCCAAAACCCAGTAGGAAACTATTTGGTAAGGGAACTTTTGAGAAACGAAGCTTATCAGGATCAGCCTTCACTGGAATGGTATAAAGGAGGGAAAGAGTGTGGAATAAAACTGAAAAGCAATCAGGCAGATGAATAGCACAGGATCCAATATTCTATAAAGGAGAGCTTCCTTCCAATAACCAGAACTCTCAGATGTTATGTTAACCTAAAGTATTGGGCTGTCAGAAAAGTCATGACTTTTTTTTCTATGTTTTTCATTGCAAAAAATGCGTCATGACTTTTCCGACAACCCAATACCTTGTTCTTCATGAGGTTTCAGTGAGTATTGCCAAATGTTACAGATGCTTAAGGATTTTTTTGAATTGGGGGAGCGGGGCATTTATGTTTTCCTAGATTATGTATACTCATCCTGTGTATACACTTATACACATGGTAGATGACGTAGAAGGTGGAAAGGATATGTTGATATGGATATTACATTGAAAGAATAGTAATTTTCTATGTCCCAGGGCAAGTAGCAATTTTTGTGATTGAGAAGAAAAGAATGTTGAGCATATTTATTTATGAATAAATATTAAACTTTTGAATATTAAAAATAATATTAAAAGGAACCAATTCATGTAAAGAATGCATGAATTATAATAATAAATAATATTAAGAAGGGTTAATCTATATAATTAGAATTAATGTAAAACAAAATAATCGAATAGAAGTTTGAAACATAATCAAACACAAATTAAGATTTTACTTTTGAAACCTAAAGCTTGAGCTTACTAATTCTGATTCAAAACCAGATATCAATCTTACATAAAAAGTTATTATCTCTGCTGTACCAACTAATGTTTTATTAGGTTGTCTACACACTTACCACCTTGACTATTTTAACTAGTTACAAGTTAAGGGTTGTAATTTCAAATTGAATTATCTAGATTTTTAAGTGGATAGGTTTAACTGAATAATCACTAAATTTTCCATAAACTCGGAGCTAGGTAGACACAACAGACATGTGCTTTATGTGTGTCACGGGTCTGTGGTGGTGCCGTGACTGAAGCAGAGGATTGCTGCCTGGCAGCCAAGATGAAAAGGAAAACACATGTTATGTGTTCCTCATGGTCTGATAAAGGAAGAGTTCTAACTCATTGGAAGAGAAACACTTTCCTGGAACAACATCTCAAAGTCGAATTTGTCACAAAGATCCAGATACAAAGGGTATTTGAGCAACATTACAGACATCTTTAATAGCACCAAAAAAATTCAGAAACATATTTATGTGGGTTATTCTTATAAAGTATATAGTCTGCTATCCTGCTGTGAGCAAAACCAAATAAGACCAAGGAACAACACAGAACAGTTCTATAAGATTATGTTGTCTCGAAATAGAAATTTTGAAGTCCTAACTTGGTATAGAGGTAGGGCTTTGAAAACGTAGAGAAGTAAGAAGTTAGCATGTCTCATAGAACATCTTTCCACAAACAGGAATGGTCTCGAGCAGATTTAGGCAGCGGCTCTGAGCTCTCAGTTCTCGATCCCACTTGATGCCAAGTTGCCGGAGAGTAAGGGGTCTGTGAGGTTGCCTGGGTGGAAAGATTCCTATGCCTTAGACGTTGTATGTGTGGATTGTTAGGTTGTCACTTTGTCAGAAAAGTTAAACAGTGTAACTTACTTTTTTCCCCCTCCTGGATGGAGGGCCACCCAGCTTCTTCATAAAAATGGGCTTGCAAACATCCTTTCACTCATTTTTTCACTCATTCGAGTAATTGATATTATTGGCCAAATACTATAGGACAGGCATTGGGGAAGTAGTGAACTAAAATAGATTAAGTGAAGGGAAAACTGGTAGAAATGCAAGTTAAAGGGTTAGCCAGGGTCCAGATGATGCTCAGCACTGCAGACCACAGCAAGACTTTAAGTTGGATTGTATTTCCTAAGAGTGATGTGATACGACCTGACTTAGCACTTTACGAGAATCACTTAGGTTACTATGGGGAAAATAGCCACAAAGGGCCTAGAGTGAGGCCAGGAGACCAATGCGAGTATTGTAGGAATCCAGGCGGTGTGGCAGGGTGGCATTCAGACCACACTATGAAGTACACAGACAGGATTTGCAGTGGTATAGAATTTTGCAGAGCAAACTGAAGAAGGATGCCCATATTTTTGCTAAGTTACTAGGTGAACTACATTTCCTGAACTGGGAAGATGATGAGGAGAGAAAGGATAGGTTCAGGGTGGCAGGAAAATGGTTCTATTTCAAACGTAGAGATGAGGCCTGCCAATGGAGATACCCGGTAAGCAGTAAGGACCCGGCTCACCTTTCCTCAGTGTGGCTTTGCCTTTGTGTGGTGCCTCACAGTTCAGCACTACAGAACATGGAACGGATAACTTTGCTAAAATTGGCAGGAGAGGTATTTTTCATCACTCACTCCTATGGGCTGAATTGTCTCTTCCCCAAAATTTGTATGTTGAAGCCCTACCCCGCAAGCACCTCAGAAAGTGACTGTAATTGTAGATAGGGTTTTTAAAGAGATAATTAAGTTAACATAAAGCCATTAGACTGGGTCATAATCCAATATGACTGGTATCCTTACAAGAAGAGGAGACTGGACACAGACACTTGCACAGAAGTAAGGCCAAGTGAAGACACAGGGAGAAGACGGCCATCTACAAGCCAAAGAGAGAGGCCTCAGAAGAGACTAATCCTGCCCACAACTTGACCTCAGACTTGCAGCCTCCAAAAGTGTAAGAAAATACATTTCTGCTGTTTAAGCCGCACAGCCTGTGGTACTTTGTTATGGTAGCTCTAGAAAACTAGTACACTCACCTTGGCCATTTAAAAAAATCTATATATTTTTTTACCATATAATACCTTTTTAAGAAAAATTATAGTTTTTTGGAATTGAACTCTTGCCCCTTCCCCATGCAAACAAACAAAATTGACCTGCTCATTGGAATTACATACATTTTCCATCTGAATGCTAAAGCCTCCAAATTAACAATAATTTCTACTTCTTATATTGAGCATTTTTCCCAATAACACTTTCTCATCATAACTACTAGATCATATTATTAAATAATCATGACATCAGCATGTTGAATCAAGTAGATTTATGCTTTACAGAAGGGAGAGCTAAGCCAATATCTTTTTATATTCCAGCTAAGATTGGAATATGATTTCTATTATTTTATTTACTTATTTTTTTTAGCTGAGCCATCCTGCCACCTGTTGGCAGCTCAGCAGCCACTCAGCTCAGGCCGGGAATTGAACTGACGACCCTGTTGCTCAGAGCTCGCACTCTTGGGTGAGCTCTTAACCAACTGAGCCACTCGGCCAGCCGGCCCTGGTTTCTATTATTCTGATCCACACACTTCTATTCATGGTATGACTACACAGGCATTGACAGAATATTTGCATTCTGGAATCTTCTGAGCTCTTATGGCTTAGCCTATGGCATTAGATTAATAAATACTGAGAAACATTTCAACCACCTTCTCAGTAAGGAAAAGCTAAGTATAGAAAAAATCTGTAGGAAACTCACTCTCACTAAATGAAATCCACTCGAGTCTCATACAAAATATTAGATAGAGACACCTGCAGCATGGGAACATGGAGGCGCTGATTCATGTGTGTTGAGGGAAATGGAAAGTAGCTCTTCTGAAAATATGATGGGGTACTTATGAGTCCACCTTGAAGGAGTAATATTATTAAATATCTACTTCATTATTAAATATCTAGATCCATGGCAGGATTAGAAAAACTCTGGAGGCATGAAGATCTTCACCCAGTACTCTTTTCCAGGTTATCACTAATAACTATTTGTATTGTACTGAGGATGGGCAGGAGAGACAGCTACCAGATTCCAACTATAAAACACTGAATCTCAGACTGGGTCCCTATCGTGTGCCACTGTGTCCCTAAGTTTTCATCTATTGGTGGCCTATTTGGCTGCCTGTCTCTTGTTGAGATTTAATTTACTTCTACTTTTTTAAAGACCAGTTTATTTTCAAAATTAAGTGGATTTCTGTTTTGAGAATTTTAATTAAGATGCCGACCTTCTTCTTTAGCCAGACTATTTATTCCAGCAGTGTCTATTAAATCAAGGATGGGGTTGCCAGGCATGGGGTGGTCACAGCTTGTTTTAAACTGTCTATTAAACTGTTTATTAATGCGGCCAGCAAAGAAACTGCTCCAACAAAACAGCCGAATCCTTTGCTCTGCTGAATAAATTTTATGAACTTGATGACACTTCACTTTGTTTCAGGTTCATTAACGCTTGCATTTATTATATATATATATATATATATATATATATATATATATATATATATATATATATATATATATATATATATATATATATATATAATTAGTTAGACTTAGGAACCTGACCATTCAGAAACATTTTAAGTAGGAATTGATGATTTTTCATTCCAGTTTATTGGTTAAGTATTAATAATGCCCAAATCACATTCTTGATGAGAGATGACAGCAAAAGTCTCCTTGCACTTCTCTGCCAATGAACGGTATTACTCTGTGATTACACATGGATTTGGACAAGTGTTTTCTTCTCTGACGCCTCCTCTTTTGATTCCTAACCTAGTTTTTCAATTGAGACTATTTATTGCTAGAACGTTAGCAGAAACACTGCCCAGGTTAGGAAGGTTTAAAAGATTGTTTGCCCAGCATGCCTCCAACCTGATATGAAATATCAGTATGATATTTCTGCAAGTTTGGTGTCTTGCCTCCAAGAAGGCACAACCATGAAAAATAGTTACTAATTTCAAATTGTTATTGAAATACATATTCTAGGTGATTTCATAAAAATCATTTAGGTAATCTGCTGTTGTGATCCTGGAAGGAGGTAAAAATAAATGTATTCTCTAAAGTCTGTTATTGTTTCAATTTTTAATCTTTTAGGTGTGCTGGAGGTAAGGAAAGCGTGTGTCTCCAGTGGCAATAAGAAAACAGTAAACATTTTTCTTTGTTGGAGAAGAGCCTAATAGTTTTATTTGTCTAGAAAATCTAAGGCCTGAGAAATCAGAATTGATAGGATGTGTTTAATAAAATAACAGAAAACCACTTGGCTAGGAAACTCTAATTGGTAGGTTGGTTTTACTCAAAATTGTAGGTTATGTGGATTTTGTCTTTGGTGCACCCTCCCTCCCCTCCCTCCTCCAAATGTCGATGATCACAATGTCCACAACTGACCACAATATACTTGTGCAGAGCCGGATTCTATCAGTTGTTCTAATCAGGAATCCACAATCTAAGATGGCAAACTTGCATTCTAGTCAAAAGGCCACTCAGGGGCTATTCCTTGACCAACACTTGAGACTTTTCAAATTAGCATAGTGAATGCTGAAAGTGGGATTTTATTGATGAAAATAGTGACCTGTTGGCTGTCTTGATAAATGCTATAAATGAGCTCTAAATGTTGAATTTAAAGGTACTCAAAAGCCGGCCAAGTGACTCAATTGGTTAAGAGTTAGCTTAAGAGCACGAGCTCTGAGCAATAGGGCTGCCAGTTTGATTCCCACATGGGCCCGTGATGCTGCGCCCGAGCTGAGCTGCTACTGAGCTGCCAGCAGGTGGCAGGATGGCCCAGCTGGTGAGAGCACGTGCTCCTAACAACAAGACTGTCTGTTCAATGGTGGCCTATGCCCGCCCACAACTAAGACTGAACTCGGCACCTTGAGCTGAGCTGCCCCCGGATAGCTCAGTGGATAGAGCATGGGCTCTTACCAAGGCGGCTGGTACAACTCCTGCGTGGGATGGTGGCTACGCCCACCCTCAGCTAAGATTGTAACATAGCACCTTGAGCTTAGAGGTCACAAGCTGCCAACTGACAGCCAAAGGGCTACTGGAGACCTCCACAACTAAGATTGAAGAACAACAACTTGGCTGGTCCCCCTCTCCAATTCCCCAACACTGTTCCCCTTCCCCAATTCCCCAATTTAAAAAAAAAAAAAAGGTATTCAAGATGCACGGATTGGCTAAAAACTTTTTAAAAAACTGTCCCCCTTGAATGTAAAGGTGTAAGAGTCCAATGAGTCCTGGTCTGGGCCCTTTGCCATAGTGCCCCAGCTTGACCCCTGGACAGTCCTGTGTCCAGCCATTGGTTAAGAGTTCTGATGAGTGAACTATTAAGATTAGCAGAATGTTGTTTCTGGAACATTGTCACGTTTTTCTCAAATGAGCCTTGATGCATTGTAGTGGTCAGAGCACCTCAGAGGATAGGAATCTGGGACTTTGTGGAGCTTATGCAGAAGGTGGTAAGACGTGTTCGGGGCCTGTTTACCTGAGAAAATGTTTGATAAATGTTTGTAAGGTAGCAAAATTTGGTGACTTACTTTCATTATAACCTGATGATGAGGTTGTAGTAAGTCACTAACCCTTACCCACATAAAACTTCTTCCTCATCTGCTGTTACCTTAGACTACATGGAACCTAAGAGTGGTGCATTGATAAATTGGCTTATACCAGTTTGGAACACTTGCCCACACCTAGTTCATGGTCTGTTTCTTCTTTTCCTAGTGGTCTTCCTTTTATCCTCTCTCTGTGTATCTCCCTTAAACCATACAGATCTCCAAGGATCCTGTACCCTATGCTATCTCCTTTCTCTCAGTCCTCTCCTCTCCTCTGTCTTCTTTCCTTACCCACACACCAAGAGCAAACTGTTAACTTACTGTTAAGGTTCAGTTGCGTATAGTCTCCAGGGGATTTCTACTTTAAGTCCAAAAAAGAACAATAGAATTTCAGGCATCAGAAAGAGAGTAAGGGAGGCATTTTAGGGTCAGTCACTGCCCAACTACTTTAACACATTAAGGCCAGACCCTGGCAGTGCTGTACAGTTAGTGGGATGGGGCAAGTGAAGATGGAGACAGCTCTGGTCAAATCTGGGACTGGAGTGCCTTTTGCTTTCTAATTCCTCCATCCTTCACTTGCCTTGTCCTCACCCAGAAGTCCAGGCTCTGAACTTTTCCCAACCTTCTTGTACTGTAAAACCACCTTTTATTGTCCATTTCCTTACTATCCAGCATCCTGACATAAATCATCATTGCAAGGATGTCAGTGAAGCTCATGGATTCATGTATGATTTTAAAATGATCTATTTAATTCTCACCAGGGCCTTTCATGCTCCAAAGCCAGTGAGGGAAACAATGGGGGAAATGTTAGGGATCAAAATAGTTCAGAGAGAACGCAATTTTAAGTAGAGATCTTTGCCTATGTCCCAAATGTATACTATGTGCCTATCAACTTCAGTTTCACAGATTGCTGATCACCAGTGGTGACATTTTATTTATGAAAAGAAGAAACTAGACTTTCTGTTAGGGAATTTTTTTTTTGTTTTATTCCTCTTGTTTTCTAGATTGATGGGCTATTATTATCATTTTTATAATAATAATATTACAATGAATGGACATCTTGCCTTTTTCTTAAGAATGCCAAGTACTGGGCCGACTGAGTGGCGCGTTGATTAAGAGATGGCTTGGGACTCCAGAGGACCCTGGTTCGGATCCCACATATGAGGATCAGTGACACTGCTCTCTACAGCTAAGATGCTGAACAACAGCTCAACCTGGAGTTGGGCTGCCATGAGTCCCCGGTGACTGGTGTAGGCTGCAGACCCTGCTACAGTGGGTTGCCAAGGTGAGCCAGCATGAGAGGCCAGCAGCCGCTGTGAGCGGCCGTCCAGAAGCCGGCGACTGATCTGCCTTGCCCGGAAAGAGCACAATGATGGTGCCAACTTGGGCCAGTGAAGCAACGTCCTCCACAACTAGACTGAAGAACAAAACGACAGCAACTTGTCTGTTCCCCTTCCCCCAATTCCCCAGCGCCGTTCCCATCCCCCAATTCCCTAATAAAAATCTAAAAAAAAAAAAAGAATGCCAAGTACTTACTACAAAAGAATGTAAGTATATATACATTTTATATTAGAATATTTCCATTAAGTTAATGTAAGATGAGTGGGTAGATGGTTTTAGGTTTTCTTTTATGGAGAAAGGTATTGTAACAGATGCTGTTGGTGTCCCGCTGGGTCTTTCCACCTCAGTGCTGGCCTGCCACTTGCCAGCTGCCAGGAGCAGCATCTCTTTACTGATAATAAGTAAGGCCACTCTTCCCCACTCATTGGAGGCAGAACTGCCCAGGGCATCAGCCACCCCTGCCCTCACAGACTCTGCAACAACTCATTGTAGTTGGTGGGTAAACACCCCCGCTTCCCCTAACCTCAGCAGTGTTACCCCTTTGTACTGTGTTATACTTTGCAGTGAGTCCTGTACTGTTTCCCACAGTTTCTCCACAGGATTAAGCTCCAGTTGAATTCCAGGGGCAGTGGACTTAATAACGCGCCCTTAACTGGATGCCGTCTCTTCCCTGTCTTGCTGCTGTACTCTGCTCTATACCGGTGTTTCCTATACCAGTGGTGTGCTAGTAAACTGGTGCTCAAAACACAAAGAAACAAAAAACAAAGCAAAACCAGCCATGATGTGTTGCGCTTGCTGATGCAATGGTTGTAAATACTCCCATCATGGCCTATTTCAAGCTCTCAATGTTCCATCACTGAACGTGGAACTGAGGAGAAATGTCCACAGTCAGCTCTTCCCAGCTTGTACCTGCCAATTCCAGCACACCACTCCCCATTCCTTCTAAGTAAACTGCTTGCACTCAAATCCTTGTTTCCAGTCTGCTCCTGGGGGCACACAAAGTGAGATGGAAAATAAAGCTCAGAGAAACTAGGTAATTTCCTTAGGTGTGGACACTTGGTAAGTGGCTGAAGGAGTGCCTTATCATGATGTAACAAGTTATATGATAAAATGTGATGTTATTACATTAGTTCCTTAGACTTTCACTTATATGTCAAGTAGTAAAGCATTAAACACAAATGCTTTTTTGTAAAAGTGAAAGGAATTATTATTTTATTATTATAAAAACTGTAACGCAGATAATAAAATCCAGTATTGCAATGTTCTATCATAATGTTCTGCCAAAAGGCCTGATTTCTCTTCATTTTTTGCTGAATCAGTTTCACGAGACTGATGTTTGCTTATGTATTTAGTGAGATTAATTTTGTATAGTAAGATTAAGAACCACAACATTTATTGTATTCTTCAGTGGAACAGAAATAAATTAATCAGTTTTGGGCTTGTTCTTTAAAAAAAAAGTTGCTAAAACACATTTAGAACCTCATAGTTTTTAAGAACACTGCCTTGAAGTTAGTTCTTTAAAAATATTTTTTTCCACTGCCAAGAAATTCCAAGCAGCTAGACTCCTTTTCCTTTTAGTTTGCAACACGGGCCCCATATTGCCAAGCACACAAAGCCTCATCTGCAGGAATTACCCTCAACTGTGCAAAATGCAAGGATTTCAACCATCAGAAACATTCCATCTTGGCCTCCTACAAAAATGGGTCAGTGTGCCAAATATGATATGTGATATGAATCGGATACTAAGAGAAACTTGGATGACTGATTCATACACGGTTCGTAGTACTTCCAACAGTCTTTAGAATTGTTGGGCTCCTCTGGTAGAAACAAACATGAGTTTCACAGGTAAACAGTAAATAAACATTTCCTTCAACTCCACTGACCCTACATACGGATTTTTACTCCTCCTTAGCTATATTGCCATTTATGGCTCTGTCAATATCCTCTTTTATTTAAATGGTTTTTGAATTATTTTTTATTTAGTAGATTGTGCCAATGTTGCTCATCTTCTACCTGAGGAGTCCAGGACTATAAAACATTTTAGGATTATTAACACGGTAATCTATGTATGATTTTGTGGCATGGAAGTAGATACTGGCTTTAATTAGGCAAATTAAGAGTGAATAAATTGTAGACTAGGCCATTAGCAGACTGTTTAGATCTGGGAAGAGACACGGTCGTTTAGTTCACTCAAAAAAAAAAAATTTATCAAATGCCTGCTTTGTATTGGGAACTGGACTTGCTAAGAGTATTCTAATGGAATACAGAGAGGTTAACATCTTACTGTTTCTGTTTCTTTTTTAACCTTGGTCAGTATTTTGCTTGTATCTCTCTCATAACATCTTTAATACCATGTCTTGTATTTATTGATTTATGCATTTATCGTACCTCCTTCGTTAGATATTAAGCACTTTCAAGGCAGATGCTTGATCTTATTTATATACCATTTGTCTAAGTGCTGTGTAGATATTTAAGAAAAATAGTTAAACTGAACTGAATTGAGAGGCAAATGCCTTGTTTTTAGGCCTGTGTTTGAGCTTGCAACAGAATTAGGGCCTCCTGACTTCATATTCTCAGCTGCTTTACCCTCTGTTTATAAAATGTAACATAATTTGTGCTGTAAATGCCTTTTATGTCTAAAGAGTTTATTGTTAATGGGATGACTCTCCCGCTTAATATGGCAACATGTATGAAAGCCTATTTGGATAAGGTTTCTGAAAGTGTTAGATTTTATTCTGAGTCAGCAGATTGATTCTTTCACTGGCTCCTATAAATGTGTCCCAAAGTTGTGGGTGGCAAAAATGCAGCCTGTGCACCACATGTATTCTCTAGGCCATATTCAAAACACGGAGAGCTCTTGAACTCCAGATGTAACTCAGGCTTCGGGTACAATTTGCCTAAGAAAAGCCATGCGTAAGAGATTCTGAGCCAGTGATGAGGCTGGTCCCTGAAAAATGCATTGCCCACCCTTACCCCCCCGCCCTCCACAGTATTTAGCCTTCAACCCAGTTCTCAAGCTTTGGCCTGTTTTTAATTGAATACTTGGGATTCCACAAGAAATCTTTGCACACACTTTTCTATTTCCTACTCTTTTATCCAAGTTGATTTCGTCCTTGTGCCTTCTTTTCTTTATTCTAATCCTTTCATCTCCTCCTCCATTCCCCCATCCCACCCCCACCAAAAAGTAAACCCCAACACCCTGGTTAGGCAACACTGACTTAACTTTTCCGTAACGTTGCATCAAAGAGATATAATTCTGTGATATGAATTAAATTAGAGTGTATAAAATGGATACCACAAGAACAAGATTAAAACCAATCAAGTTTGTGGATAATAGATACGACTATGTGGCATTTGTGCTGTCAATTGCTCCTGTACCTATGGTGGTCATTGTTACTCTGTCCTGGAACTTTAATCACTGAGCCTGGAAACAATTCAAGAATCCTTTTTAACAGTGAATTTTAGGTATCTACTACCTTCAGTAAGGGTTGGCCCACAATTTGGAATCTCTTTTTTTTTTTTTAATCTCCTTTTGAGTTCCTCCTTTTGTTGGGTGGGAAGAACTAGTCTTTAAAGAAGAGTTTTCTTCAAGTGGGTTTGTAGGTCAGCAGCATGAACACCACCTGGGAAGTTGTTAGAAATGGAAATCTCTGGTTCCAACCAAAACCTACAGAATCAAAAACTCTGGGTAAAGGACCTAGGAATATGTGGGGGTTTTTTTATTGTGGTAAAATATACAGAATATAAATGTACCCTTTAAGCCATTTGTATAATATACAATTTATTGGCATTAACTACATTGACATTGTTATATAACCATTACCACTATCAATTTCCAGAACTCTTTCATCATCAAGTTGAAACTCTGTACCCATTAAACAATAGCTCCCCATTTCCCCCACCCCACTCTCAAGTCCCTGGTAATCTCTATTCTACTTTCTATCTCTCTGATTTGCCTATTGTAGGTAACTCATACACATGAAACCATACAATATTTGTCTTTCTGTGTCTGGCTTATTTGACTCAGCATATTGTTTTCAGGGCTCATTTGTGGTGTAGCATGTATCTGAATTTTATTCTTTTTTGCAGCTGAATAATATTCCATTCTTTGTATATACCGCATTTTGTTTAGCCATTAATCTGTTGATGAATATTTGGGTTGTTTCCACCTTCTAACTATTGTAGACAATACTTCTGCTAACATTGGTATACAAGTACAGTATACATTTCAGCCTCTGCTTTCAATTCTTGTGAGTATATACTAAGAAGTGGAATTTCTGGATTGTACGGTAATTCTATATTAACTCTTTGAGAAACCACCACATTATTTTCCACAGTGGCTGCACCTTTTACATTCCCACCAACAGTGCACAAGGGTTCCAGTTTCTCTACCGCCTTGTCAACTCTTGTTTTCCTTTTCTTTTTTTTTTTTTAAAGATTTTTATTGGGGAATTGGGGGGATGGGAACAGTGCTGGGGAATTGGGGGAAGGGGAACAGACAAGTTGCTGTCGTTTTTGTTCTTCAGTCTAGTTGTGGAGGACGTTGCTTCACTGGCGCAAGTTGGCACCATCATTGCGCTCTTCCCGGGCGAGGCAGATCAGTCGCTGGCTTCTGGACGGCCGCTCACTGCGGCTGCTGGCCGCTCACGCTGGCTGCTGGCTGCTCACGCTAGTCCATGGCAACCCACTGCCACAGGGGCTGCAGCCTCCGCCGTCGCCAGCGACTCACGGCTGCCCAGCTCCAGGTTGAGCTGTTGTTCAGCATCCTAGCTGTAGAGGGCAGTGTCACTGGCCCTCATATGTGGGATCCGAACCGGGGCCCTCTGGTGTCCCAAGCCAGTTCTTAACCATCGTGCCACTCGGCCAGCCCTTGTTTTCCTTTTCTTTTCCTTATTTTATTTATTTTTAAAATTATAGCCACCCTAATGGTTATGAATTAGTATCTTACTATGGCTTTGATTAACATTCCTCTATGGGCTGGCTGAGTGGCTTAGTTGGTTAAGAGCTTGCTCAAGAGTGTAAGCTCTGAGCAACAGCGGTTCAATTCCCACTTCCTCCCCCCCCAAAATAAAACATTCTCCTAATGATTAGTGATGTTGAGCATCTTTTCAGTGCTTATTGACCATTTGTATATCTTCTTTAGAGAAATGTCTATTTAAGTCCTTAGTCCATTTTTAAATTGGGTTGTTAACTTTTTGTTGTTGAGTTTTAGGAGTTCTCTGAATATTTATTAATTCTGGATATTAATCCTTTATCAGATGTATAATTTGCAGATGTATGATTTGCAATGTTTTCTCTCATTTTGCTGGTTATCTTTTCACTCTCCTGATAATGTCTTTAGATGCACAAAAGTTTTTAATTTTTATGAATTTCAGTTTATCTATTATTTTCTTTTGTTTCCTGTACTTTTGATGTCATGGCCAAGGAATCACTGTCAAATTCAATGTTATGAAGATTTTTCCCCATTTTCTTCTAAGAGTGTTGTAATTTTAGTTCTTATGTTTAGGTCCTTGATCCATTTTGAGTTAATTTCTGTATATGGTACAAGGTAAAAGCTCAGCTTCATTCTGTTGCATGTGGATATCTGGTTTTCTTTGCACCCTTTCTTGAAAAGGCTATCCTTTCCCTATTGAATGACTTTGGCACCCTGATAGCAATCTGTGTCTTAACTAAGCCTCTAGATAATTCTAATGCACATTTAAGATCAAGAACCACTGTTCTAAGTATATTTTATCCTTGATCTTGTACTGAACCAACCTAAATTTAGGACAATCATAACCAAATGGTCTTCCCAATGTACAGAAGGCATTTTATATTGAAATTATGACCAGTCTCACTGCAATAATCTCACGGGACTCCTAGACAATAAGAGTACTCATATCAAAAAGGAAAATGTTACCAATTTAAATCCATTCTTGTTATAACCTGTAAATGATCCACTGAATTTCTTATTGCCCTTTGAGAATTAACCACAAAAAAAGACCCATGACACTTAGTTAACTGGTCTCTAAAAATCAAGTTTTCTGACAGATACTCTTAAAAAGGTTTATATAAACTCTTTGAAAGATTTTTCTAACTTGATCTTAAAGTTGGTTATGGTAAGTAATGTTCATACCAAGTTTAGTGTAGTGAGATAAGAAGACTAAAATTTTAAAAGCTCTGCTGAATTTTGGATTCAAGTCTGATTTGAACCATGCTAAATTGGTACTTAGCTTTCATGTATTAATGAAAAAAAAGTCTAACACATCATAAATAAATCTACTTGTATAGTTAAAAACCAGCTTGTATATAGCCAAGTTAAGTCAGCCACATCTAAGTGTGGTAACAATATGCATATCCGAGCTTGGTAGCAATACCTAGAAATTTATTGTCAGCATAGCCCTGGAAAAGAAAGAGTTACATCACAGCTGCCAAACATTTAATAATGCAGCAATACAGATTGATTTCTACTTATTATTTAGATATTCAGGTTTATTTAACTGACAAATTAGACTTTATTTTTCAGTTAACTATATCTTTCAATGGTCAGCCATCATCCAGTCCTGAAGTAAATGTTAGTTGATTAAAGTAGTAAAGGTTAAAACGTTTAAACCACATGCTGTAGATCTCAAAAATCAAGTCAATATGTGTAAAGGGAAGAATTATTAGAGGATTTATGAAATCTGGCCTGAACAAATTAATTCATCAGTTTAGCCAAAGGTCTGCCAATGAATTCAAGAACCTTTTCAAAAAGGGAAACATCTGTTGCAATTTAAGTTTCTGTTTATAAGTGAATGTTGTGGATTGCTCTTTCTGAAAAAGAATACAGCGGTTTACACAAATGTATTTGAAAGATAATTTAAAATTACTCTTGGTCATTGAGGACCAGGAGACAATCCTTAGGGGATTTGACCTATTCCTGCACTCTCCACCCCTTTTGGTGATAGAAGGAAATTTGAACATAGGTAGGACTGAAAGATGTTATACCAAACCATGATGCCAACTGTCCAGGAAGAGATCACTGTCTAGGTGAGTATGCAAAGCCTCTACCTACCTGTGTTGGATTTATTGAAATGATGTACTTAATGGGAGATTTAAAGGTGGTTCTCAGTATATACATACATATTATGTGTACACATGTAGTACATGTACATACATATATACATACATTTCTGCCTTACATATCTATTTAGAACCTAACCTTCAAGTAAGAAGAAATTTCACTGTATTTTGAGGTAGGTAAGTTGGGTATTACACACACTTAATAGATAAGGAAACTGAAACTCAGAATCATTGCATGAATTTGTTCAAGAATGCACTGCTAGCAACTGGCAGGACTTAAACTTGAACTAATGTCATTTGATACTGGGACATTGTTCTTCCTGTTGCAACACATTACCTTCCTAGCCATTCCCAGCTGTGTTTTCATAATGAGGGCTCATCAGGGGTCACTGACCCTTGCTACTCAAAGTGTGATCTGTGGACCAGTAGTATTGACATTTCTTGAGACTTTGTTAAAATGCAGAATCTCAGGCCCCACCCCAGACATAATGAGTCAGAATCTACATTTTAACAAGATCCCCAGGTGCATATTATTATTTGAGAACCTGTTTTAAAACTCACTTTAGGAAACCAATGCTAGAATTTACATGCTAAAAAAGACCTGCTGAAACCATTAAATTTAATTTCAACTTTCAAAACAATATTTTTTTTTATATTTCAAAGATGTATAATGATTAATTTTTGTGAATTGTTTTAGATTTATTATTCACTAACTATTATGGGCTCGAGACTGATTATTTAATTTTTATTTAAGGTTCAATACTACACAGAAGAAATTTGAGCAATTTATTGTAAAAACAGTCTTCAAATCAAGAACAAAGCTTTTAGATTTTGCTAATTGAAGTTCAAAACTCATGGTATTGTTGTGAGGAACCCAGACAGAGACAGGACACCAAGGCTTAGGAAGCAACTTTTATTAATGCCGGCACAGACTCAGCAGATTTACATCCAGAGGCTGAGCCCCGACCCAAGTGGGACTCGGGGCTATATACCCTGAAGTTTCCAGGTTGGCAGCTAAGATTTATTATTAGGGCATGTGGCCATTGTGCCAGCCCCTGACCGGCTCCCAGGTGAGTCAGGAATTCAGAAATATCAAACGCGGAAGTCTTGATGACCATACAGTCCAGGAACATCCCTGTCCGAAGCCTGCGTGAAATCCTTAGTGACCACACGGTCCAGGAAGGCCCCCATCTAAGGCCCACTGCCACAGTATCCTCTATTTGTTTCAGCTTATGTTTGATATACTCTGGGTGATCTTGGTAATGTTTGTGGTTTTTATCATAATTAACTATGGCAAGCATGTAGCTTTTAGTTTGCTCAAAGAATGGGGATCTCAGTTTAATATAGTAACCAGCAGTAGGCATGAGTATGTTGCGGGGAACCCAGACAAAGAGACAGGACACCAAGGCGTGGGAAGCAACTTTTACTAATGCCGGCACTGGCTCAGCAGATTCACATCCAGAGGCTGAGCCCCGACCCAAGTGGGACTTGGGGCTATATACCCTGAGGTTTCCGGGTTAGCAGCTAAGGTTCCTTATTAGCACATGCAGCTTTGTACCAGTTCCTGACTGGCTCCCAGGTGAGGTAGGAATTCGGAAATGTTAAACACGGAGGTCTTGCTGACCATACAGTCCAGGAATGTCTTTGTCGGAAGCCCGCGCGAAATCCTTAGTGACCACATGGTTTGGGAAGGCCTTTCTCTAGGGCCCACTGCCACAAGTACAGCCAGTCTTCACTTAAATAGTCGATAGGTTTTTGGAAACTGACTTTGAGTGAAACGACATATAATAAAACCAATTTTACTATAGGCTAATTGATATAAACAAGACTTAAGTTCCTATGTCATATTTCTGGTCACAAAAACATCACCAAACTTCTAAATAAAGACCCAAAACACTTCTCATATTAAACATTGAAATAAATGTTAGGTATACATACATTTAAGAAAGATTAATAAAAATAAGATAATTCTTTTCCAACTTATTCCAGTTTAGAGTCATGGGTGACTGAAGCCTATCCCAGCAGCTCAGGGCACAAGGTGGGAACCCACCTTGAACAGGACACCCTTCCATCAGAGTGTTGTCGGAGAGTGGGCCCTTCTCGGCGCAAAGTACAGGTCCTTGGCAACTCGAGCAAAGAATTCAATGAGGCATCAGAGTAACATAGTGAAAAAGCAGTTTATTAGAAGAGATAGTACATTTAAAAAGTAGTTTATTAAAAGAGATAGTACATTTCAAAGAAGTGGAAGTAGGCCCGAGCTGTAGAAAATGGCTCAAGGGCACATTATTAGAAGAGAAATTACATTCCAAAGAATTTGGAGCAGGCCACGTGCAAAGGCGAGGCGCAAAAAGGGAGGAAGGGGTTCCAAAAAAAGGGAAGGAGTGAAAAAAAAGGGTGAACGTCCCAGGACTTGGAGTTTTTATCTCTTTTTCTCTAGAATGGGCTGTTCCCCTCTGGGCGTGGGACCACTTGATTGGCACCTGCGATTGACAAGAGGTACTGAGCAGGTGCAAGTGACGGGTCTGATCTAGTTGGGTATTTTGTGCCCATTTGTTTTCCCACAGGAGTAGGTAATTACAATACAAAGGGGAGTTTTGGATAGAGAAGGGAGGTCTCCTGGGCATTGCATTCTGTGGGATGTGCAGGAATGCAGAGACCCAATGCCTGCCTCTAACTGCCTGCCTAGTTTTCCCTTTGAGAGGCTTGATACCCATTAAAATCTCTATGGGAAGCTGAGGGACAGGAGGTCTTTTCTTCTGTATCTGCTTCCTGCTGGGCAGGGACATAGAGCTGTCCCTGCTTATTTGGGGGATTCACGGAACTCTCACCCTAGCTGATCTCAGATGAGAGGGAGGGGTCTTGAGATCTACCTGGAAGACTATGTTGACTTCTTTGGTTGCGACTGGCAATCTTGTTGGGATATCATCTATATCCCCAAGGCCTCTGAATGAGGAAAAATAGATTTTAATTAATAAATCCATTAGCTCTTATGAAACCTGTGGCCATTCAACCTGTCACTCAGATGGCATCAGTTGTCTAGGCCCAGAATGGGTTTGGCATTTAGTTTACTGGCCTGGGGGATATTAGGAAGTCACAGGCTTTCAAGTAGTTATCTGAAGCAAGGGCAGGAGATTTTTGTGAACAATCTATTGTTTAGGATTCAGAAACTGACTTACAAAACACTCAAGAAGCAGGGAATAGGAGACTTTTAGGATTCAGGCTAGGAGCAATCTTTGGTCTAGGATTCACAGACTGGTTAGAAAAGTAATCAAAGCCAAGAGCTAAGAAACTAAAAAACTAGGGAGGAGACTTAACATTTCTATAGGAAAGAAAACCTAAAAGTTTCTCAGTGTGTGTGTGTGTGTGTGTGTAGTCTACTCGGTTGGCCCACAACAAGAGGGCACACACACACACACACACACACACACACACACACACTAAGACTGGGACAAGTTAGACACACCAGTTCACATAATGTGCACATCTTTGGGATGTGGGAGGAAACCGGGGTCCCCAGGGAAAACCCACACAGACATGGGGAGAACATGCAAACTCCACACAGACAGTGAGTGGCACTGGCAGGGAATCGATTTTTTTTTTTCCTCATCAATGTTATAACTAAAGGATATTGAAGGAAACAGTGTTATTCTAGGACCTGCTGTACTGCAATTGGAAACAATTTCATTCCAAATTAAGACAATTATTTCTATTACTTACTTTTATTAGCTTCCTAAAATTAAAACCATCCTTAGGCAAGAATATATTTTTATTAGCACAAAGGTAGAAGACAACTTCTATTATTAAAGGCCTTTATTAAGCCTGTGGTTTCATAATAACCAGCCCTCGAAGGCAGAAGTTGATGACAGTCATTCAATCGTTAAACTGTAGTTTTGAGGTCTTTGTGAACTGCACATGTGAACTGGCTTGTAGAAAAAACCCACAGCCATGTCCAAAAGGAGTTAATTTCTATTTCTGGTATTTTCTGTTCAATAAAGATCCATAGAATCAAATTTTGAAATTCTTTAATTGTGCCTCTGAGTTACTTAAGTGTAGCAGAGCCCCTGCTGGAGATGGTGTCACTTTCACCATGAGACTTGGGCATAATCAAATGTGTCAAGGTACTTGCTGGGCTCCCAGGGGTCTATTCACATGAGCTCTGGTGGGAGCTTGGAGGGTATGGGTTCTTGCAGGAAGAAAGTGCTGGTGTTTAGTTTTTTCTTAACTAACCTCACAGGTAGTTGGAGCAGAAAGAGGCAGGCT
Source organism: Hipposideros armiger (assembly GCF_001890085.2). Taxonomy (NCBI): domain Eukaryota; kingdom Metazoa; phylum Chordata; class Mammalia; order Chiroptera; family Hipposideridae; genus Hipposideros; species Hipposideros armiger. Next base: position 964,669 of record NW_017731949.1, on the reverse strand, counting down.
TGGGTATCCTGGAAACTGGGGCAGGATTCAATGGGTAAAGCAAGCAAATGGCAACAGAAATAAGGTAAAGGGGAAATAGAAGCCAAATATCTCAGAAGCCAAACTCAGAAAGCAAGAAAAACTTCAGATAAGTAAGTCCAGAATGAAGGGACTTAAAATAGAAGTTAAATACAGCATAGAATTAAAATGTGTGTGACATTGAAACAAGGCCTGGTTGACACCCCATAGTAGAGGCCTCTCCATGTCCCGGGCCTCACCTCTCCTTGACCTATAGCCTAACAATAGATCATCCCCCTGTGGCTTGAGCTCGGAATGTCTCCTGTGCCACCCAGTTCCTTGTTTTAGAAAATTACCCTGAAACTTATGATTAATACCCTTAGGCTTATTGATCACAATCTCAATGGTACCAGGCTGATCCCATCATTGTTCCTGGGTTGCTGACTCCACCATAGAATCACATGGCCACAGGGAAGGCTCCTGGAGGATGTAGCCTCTGGAGGAACACCCAGATTTTACCATAAAAATCCCAAGCTGGTCTGAGAATGTTAAGGCAGTTTTTGGAGGTGTTAGCCCACTGCCTTCTCAGACCACTGGTGCTCTGATAAATGCTTATTCTATGACCCAACTCCTGTGTGGATCTATTCGCTGGGCGGCTCAGGCAGCATGAGCTTTGGACTCCTTTGTTTCTGGCAACCATGAAGGGATAGACTTGGAGCTCCTCTGGTAAGTATTTCGGTTGTGGAGGGTCTTGGGGCTGCCTGGAACTGGGTGGATTTCTTGGCACCAGACTGACCTCTGGAAGGCCTCCGGTTTCAACATCGTTAGTCATCCCACGTGATGAGATACCACTAGGCATGCAGCAGAATGGCTAACATGAAAAGATGAGCAGTTCCAAGAGCTAGTGAGGATGTGGAGCAACTGGAACTCTCATACATTGCTGAAGGTACTGTATACTGGTACAGCCACTTTGGAAAACTCTTTGGTAACATTAACACACATATGACCCAGCAATTCTATTCCTAGGTAACAGAAATAAGTGCATATCCTAGTTTCCAGTCTGGCATGCAAGGAGCTTGGAAGTCACCTCACTATCCTAACAAGTAAAAAGCTGAACAAACAGAAAAATCAACAACTTTTAGATATGACAGAGAAATGATTCACAGGGCAAAGTGATAAAATAGCATAGGGTGGGGTGGGGTGGGGAGGGTGCTAAATCTATTTTGAGATTTGGACCTCTGGTAAAATTCAATTTAACAAGTGTAATTTAGCTTGGGACTTTTTGAAAGCTTTCTTTTCTTACTTTTCTTTGTCTCTTTTCTGCCAAACCTTGATGACTCTGTTTACTATACATTTACAATGCATACCAGTTTTAATGTTTCTATTTACTTCAGCCTTGCATGCCTGGCCCTGAAACTTGGGAGAGGTTTTTACATCTGTATGGGATCCACTCCTGGCTCCAACTTAAATTTACATAACATATGCAAAGGTAGCCCTAACCAGTTTAACTGCACCTTCCCCCACCCCAGCAGACAAAGCCTAACATAATAAAAGATTCCATTATAGGCTGAAGCAATTTACATTCTGATTAGAAAATATAAAACTTCAGAAGAGGCAGTGGTTTCCAGCAGACTCTGCCCAGCAGACACTCCTCTTACTTTTATGAATCTTCCTTCTGTATTTCTACCTGCCTGGTGAATTCTTTCACAACCCTTGAGAGAGCAGCCACAACACAAAGTACTACCTTCAAAACTACTGGAAAGACAAACAGGCAAATACAGAAACACAACTTTTACTGGAGCTGAAATCCCTGAGCAGAAATTTCCGTGGGAAACAGTACTGAGGATGGAAAAGCTGAACTGTACTGACAAATTACAGTTCAGCCTTCTTGCTGAAGGCTCAGTGAGGACAAGCCTGAGATTTAAAAAGTCGAGGAGGCCAGTTATGGGAGAGGGGCACAGTTTTTTTGGGTTTTAACTCCAGGAGTGCTAGCGCATTCTCATGGTGAATATCAGAGAAAAATCCCCTCATGCTTCAGGCAAAGGAGAGGGGGGAAAATAAACCATTTTGAAATAAACCAGAGAATTCTGTTCTTCTTAACAAGATCTGCCCTCAAAAGAAACTATTTTACCAGAGCTTAACCTACTGGGTTTTATCAGAGTCTGACTGATGTGGAGAAAGGGAAAAATCCCTCGTTTACTCTAGACATCCTGTCCCACCTCATGAGAAGGAAAAAACTGAGCAGCACTTGTGAGGTTTACAGCCCAGGGGCACAGGCTCATCAAAAGATTGATGTCTGTTCATAAGACTACAGAAAGCTTCCCTCCTCTGATACCCACACTACTAAAAACCCATTTACTACAGTTTCTTTTCCCCAGTACATCATGCTCAGCTATCAAGAAAAAGAAATTGCAAGGCATACCAAAAGGCAAAAACACAATTTAAAGAGACAGAGCAAGCATCAGAATCAGATTCAGAAATGGCAGGAATGTTGGAATTATCAGACCATGAATTCAAACAACTGTAGTTAATATGTTAAGGGCTTAAAGGAAAATTATTTTCTATTCACAATACTTCTGACACCAAATGCGTGGGTTTTCCATACTGAGCAATTCTCTGGTTTCTCTGTGGACACCAGCTGGGTGTCCTATAATTGAATTCAATCTAATACTAACTACCCAGGGATAGCACAGACCCCATAGGGCTCAATCTCACCATTCCCCACTTTATCCCAATTGCAAGTAGTGGGTCCCCAGGTTATCCAACTTGGCTACAAATAAGGAGTTCCCACAATCCTCTCCTCAAGTTTAATAATTTGCTATAACAATACACAGAACACAGGGAAAAATACTTCACTTACATTTAATGGTTTATTTTAAAGGATACACATTAACAGCCAGATGAGAAGTACATAGGGTGAGGTCTGGAAGGGTCCGGAGTACAGGAGCTTCTGTCCCCATAGCTAGCTTGGAGTGAGCCACACGCTTAGCACATGGATGCCTTCACCAACCTGGAAGCTCTTCACACCTCATGCTTAGGGTTTCTATGGAGGTTCCATTAGGTAGGCATAATTGATTAAATCATTTGGCCATTGATGATTAACTTAATCTGTAGTCCTGCTCTCCTTTCTGGAGTTCAAGAAGTAGGGCTTAAAGTTTCAACCCTCTAATCACATGGTTGGTTCCTCTGGCAACCAGCCCCCACCCTCTAAGAATCACCTTATTAATGTTATATGGTGATAACTTTAGATACAACACCAAAGACACAACCCATTAAAGAAAAAGTTGATAAGTAGGACTTCATTAAAATTGAAAACCTGCTCTGCAAAAGATTCTCTTAAGAGAATGAGGAGACAAGCCAAAGATCATGAGAAAATATTTGCAAAAGACACACCTGATAAAGGACTGTTATCCTAAATATACAAAGAGCTCTCAAATCTCAACAATAGAAAAAAAAACCAAACTGATTTAAAAATGGGCCAAAGATCTGAACAGAAACCGTATCAAAGAAGATATACAGATAGCAAATAAGCTTATGAAAAGATGTTCCACACCATATGTCATTAGGAAAATGCAAAGTAAAACAACAATGAGGTGCCATACACACCTATTAGAATGATCTGAAACACTAACAACACCAAATGTGGAGCAACAGGAACTCCCACTCATTGTTGGTGGGAATGCAAAAGGGTACAGTCACTTCGGAAGGCAGTTGGCAGTGTCTTACAAAACTAAACATACTTTTACAACCCAGCTATTTATTGTACTTTTTTAGTATGGACCCAAAGGAACTGAAACCTTATGTCCACACAAAAACCTGCGCACAGACACTTATAGCAGCTTTATTCATAATTATTAATAATTGCCAAAACATAGAAATAAACCACCTTCAGTAGGTAAATAGATAAATAAACTGTGGTACATCCAGACAATTGGGTATTGTTCAATGCAATGAAAATAAATTAATTTAAAAAAAGCTATCAAGCCATGAAAAAAATATAAAGGAAAGTTAAATACATATTACTGAGTAAAAGAAGCTAACCTGAAAAGTTTACATACTGTATGACATTCTAGAAAAAAACAAAGTAAGGAGACTGTAAAAGAATCAGTGGTTGCCAGGGATTAGGGAGGAGGGAGAGACGAATAGGCAGAGCACAGAGGATTTTTAGGACAGGAAAACTGTTCTGTGTGATATTATAATGGCAGATACATGTCATTCATTATACATTTATTAAAACCCATACAATGTCCAACACCAAGAGTGAACCTTAAGGTAAACTATGGACTTTGGGTGATGATGACATGTCAGTTCATCGATTCTAACAAATGTACCCTCTGGTGGGGATGTTGATGGTGGGGGAAGCTGTGCACAAGGGGGCAGAAGATATGTGGGAAATCTCTATACCTTCTGCGCAATTTTGCTGTGAACCTAAAACTGCTCTAAAAAAATAGTCTATTAAAACAAAACAGAAAAATTGCATATGCCCATCAAAAGACATATTCCTAACAAGCAAAGCAGCATAATGGAAATATAAATGGTGGTATTTGCATACAATGGAATAAACATGGCAAGAACAAACTACAGCTGCGTGCAACAAAATGGATGAATCTCACATAAGAGACACAAGAAGTACATATTTTATTGTTCCATTTACTTCAAATTTAAGAACAGGCAAAACTAATTTGTAGTGACAGAAATCAGGATCATGATTACCTTTGGCATGGGGAGGTTTGAGCTAGAAGAAGGTATGAGAGAATCTTCTGGAATGCAGAAAATATTTTACATTTTGATCTGGGTGGTCGTTTCTGTGAACAAAAAGGGGGTTACTTGGCTGGCCTGACAAGCCAACACTGAAAGTAACCACACAGGATGTTCTGGTCATAAAAATTCCCAACTGAGTGGGTTATAATGAGAGGTCACATCTTAGGCTTATAATGATAGACTAGTAGTTACCTTGAGCAAGCTCTGTCCATTGTTTTTGTGCAATGGATTTCATAAACCTTCCTTACGTATTTTTCTTTGATTCCAATGTATGAAATGAACTGCAAAAGTACTACTCCTTGGAGCATTGTCACAGTCTTTTGAGAGTTTGCTTACAGGTCTGGGCCTTACTCTTGGCTCAAATTAACTCTAAACCTTTTGTTAGGTTTGGAATTTTTTTTCATTGACCTTACATAGGTGTACTCGTATATAAAATTAGTCAAGCTGCACACTTAAGATTTATGCACTTGGCTGTATAGCATGGAGTATTTCCCTTAGATTATCCTTCATCCAGGTTCCCCCCATGTTCTCATGCCTGGGTCCCAGGATGAAGGGTATATGGGGTCATCAGCTTATGGTATATTGAGAGACCCAGATGCAGGCAGCTTTGGTGATAAGAGGAGGCAGCAGAACCAAGCAGCCATGAAGACAGCCCTCTCTATAGATAGTAGAGTCCTTACTTTCAGGCATTTTTGGATTTGGTTCCAACATCAATAGTTGGAGCAGCACCTTTAGTTAAAGAGGTTTTGGCAATGGGGGCATCACAGTTGTTTTTGATATTTGTGGGGACTGGAGACTTCACCACTGAGGTGGAAGGAGAAAAATGGAAGCTACCTTGTGGGGGCCAAGAGAACCAGCTCATAGAGGCCACTCCTTTAGGAGACTGCTGTCACACAGGAGGTCAGTGCATTTATACCGTGTTTTTCACTAGAGTTCTGAATCATTTGAGATAGAACATGGAAACAGACAGATGAAGAACAAAATGGCAGCCTCATTACTGATAGGAGCAGAAAGTGTAGAAACAGGAGAAGAATGGGATTCCTAGTACTTAACCTCAGGATTAGGCAGGTTTATTCATCCACTAAAGACAATGCTGGGAAACCTAAGCTCCCTGCTCCCCTGTAATGACAAGTCTTTATCATTTACCTCAGGATAAGGAACAGCCTAAAGCACATGCCTTATGCAAGGAAGCAGACTCCAGCGATAAAGGAGGGAGGAGCTAAGTTCTAAGTGCTCAGTTCATTATCCTAAGCTCCCTGCTCAGATAAGCCACTACCTCCCAGAGAGGAGAGAGTAAGGCAGCACTGGGCCACATGCACAGATGTCTTCTACCTAGAACCTCAGGAGTGGCGAATGAGTGCCTTCCAATAACTGCCCCAGACATCTGGCAGGGATATGAGAATCTGGAGTTTCTGCAGAGCAAACAGGGAGTTGTCATTATAACTATGGGCTATTTTTAGTCAGATGATGGCATGGCCTTGGAATTAGGTTACAATAGGAATGGCACACCCTGAATTTAGGACATTTTGTGATAACATCTGGTGGTCATCATCTTATGTCAGGGTCCTCAGAGGATAACAGCAGGCAACAGGAGACAGATGATATTTTTTGTCTATTTATGAGAAGAAAAAAAAAGGCAGCGTCAAGTTTGGATTAGAATATAATTGCCACGACTCCAGAAGCCTCTTACCCCATGATGCTTGGAAAAGGAATATGCCTTCTTATGAGGTGGCTCTGCGGTGGAGGAGAAGATAAGGTCTCACCAAGGATGGTCTTTTCTCTGGACAACCAGATCCCCCAGGGAGAGGTCAAACCCAACTTCTCTCCCGACTACAATGGGAGCAGGATACTGGTCAGACCTTCTGGGATAATGCTCTAGTCACAAAGCATGGAAAAATCTCAATGTGCCCATAAAGGCACACGCTTTTATACTAAAATAAGCTTAAAAGTTTAATGTCATTTCAAGATAGGAGAAAGGAAACTAAAACTATAAAGTTTTAATGTAAAGATGTAGAATTGCTACAACCATACGAATAATGTGTAAAAATTACCAACCTTCAGGTACTTTACAAAAATTGTGCTTGGGACATCTTATTTTCAGTTATATGCTTTAATGTTTTTGTTGTTGTTGTTGTTTTAAACCAAAATCCCAGTAGTCCATAGCAACTATGCCTTGAAATACAAATGGAGGGTTTCAAATCCTCTGCTAGACAGATTACCAAGTCAATCACTTAGTTCATCCTTCAGAGAGCAGAGATGTTCTGGCAAAGAAATCAGAGAGCCTGGATGTGCACATAGAAGATATGGCCAGTAGGGACACAAGCAAGGAAGAGACCGGGTCTACAAGAACAATCGGAAGGAAGGAAGGAAGGAAGGAAGGAAGGAAGGAAGGAAGGAAGGAAGGAAGGAAAGAAGGAACGAAGGAACGAAGGAACGAAGGAAGGTTGTCATAAACTGCCCCCATTTCACAATTTTGCAAAGGATCTGGATCTAAACTTCCATCAAATTAAGATAGAGAACTTATAAAACCATTATTAGATACTTATGGCAATTCTTCAAGTTTTGTTTTAATTCTTGGCATAACTTTCTCTAATTCTCTGGATTGTTGAAATAATGAGAATCTGCAAACAAAAAGACATTCTTCATGTTATAGAAAGAAGAAAATAAACTATGCTCTTTTGTATCAGAACTATTTTTTTTTCTCCCTGATTTATTCATTCAAGGGCTTCTTCAACAGTCCTGAGTCTATGGGAAAGGGTATTTACCCATTAATCATTGAATGCCTGTTTCTGCCCTCCTGCACTACTGGTCAAGAGAAGCAAACTTTTCAACTTCTTAAAAGTCCATTTTAAACTTTCTTTGTATGACTCAGTTGACATGTTCACTGGTGACAAGTAGTCTCACTCTGACTAACCTGATTCTACTTTTGACATCTTCCAGCAGAAGAAGTGAGCTGTGTGTAGAAGTTTCCCTTCAGGTGGCTTCACCTCAGTCGTAACAACAAACCAATTTTATAACGGGAAACTTTCTTCAGAATGTTATACTAATGCAAAGTGCTTACTGCTACCAAGTTCTACCTCTTAAAATAGCAGAAGACAATGAATTTCTGTGGCTGTAGGGAGTTTTTTAATAAAGTTCTTTACTTGGAATCTGAGAATAAGACGTTCTTCTAGTGTTTCAGATTTTCAGAAAAATAAGGACATTTCTCCTAAGAAGCTGTCATCAGCATCAGAGTCTCTGAAGGCAGCTGACTGAAAGATGGGCTTTTGCACGCAAGGTGGACATCTACGTTCCATTGAAGGTAACCAGAAAGCTAATATTTAATGTTAGGTTCACATGAGATCCAGGTCCTCTCTTCCTAACTGCCCTGAAGAACCTTGTGTATTATTCATAGTAGGTTTCAAAGCAGACCTGGACCATCAAGCTCTTGAGGGTTGACAGTGATGGAAGCTCTAGCCTAAGATGAAGCTGCAGTGACAGGCTAAGCTAAAGAATGTGATGGAGAGGCCATGACTCAGTGTTTGTTGATGCTTCCAGGGCTTGCTGGAAACCACAGGATATTATAACAGGTTTTTCACAACATATATTTAAAGTGAAGGGAAAAAGCAAAATGAAGAGAGGTATATAGGGTAGTAGAACAAAAGAAAGCTAAATAGGAAAAAAAAGTGAGTGTTAATTGTAGAGTGAATAGCAAGGATAATTAAAATTATTTAACATCGATTATTTAAATATAAACCTTTCAATGCTAATTTAGGTCACAACACATGGCATAGTTGATACAGAGATCTTATTTTTAAATTATATAATCACAATTACATTTTGTCAGAAGCCTCTAAATTAGATAAGTAATTTATGATCACATTGCTTACTATTGTATCAATAAATGTCAATGCCAGGTATTAAGGGAGTAATTTTTAGCACCATTGAACAACACTAACAGATATTTTTTTAGCTCAATGTTTCACTTTTATATTGAACAGGTAGACCAATTTGCTACTAAGTTTGTTTCTCCGGCCTGGACTGTAAAAAAGCAGTGTCTTCTGGAAGCATTTTGACTTAACGCAGTTATTACAGCGATGCCAAGTCACAGTTCCAGTGTGAGCCACACTTACTCAGGTAAATTCAACTAACTCATGTGCTATGTTAGCTACATTGTAAAATATTTATTCAGTCATTCTGCTTACAAAGATTGTTAGATTTTATATTAAATCAGAATTTCATCTGACTCCTACCTAAAATTTATGTGACGGTTGGATGTCTCTGATATTGAAAATAATTTTTTTTTAAAGATTTTATTGTGGAATTGGGGAGGGGAAACAGTGTTGGGGGATTGGGGAAGGGGAACAGCCAAGTTGTTGTCCTTCAATCTTAGTTGTGGAGGGCACAGCTGGCTCAGCTCCAAGTCCAATCCCTATCCGGCAGCCCGGCAGCAGCTAGGAGCCGCTCAGCTCAAGGTGCCCTGTTCAGTCTTAGTTGTGGGTGGGCGTAGCTCACCATCCCACACAGGAGTCAAACCAGAAACCTTGTTGCTAAGAGCGCACGTTCTAACCACTGAGCAATCCAGCTGCCCATCGGCAATTCAGGGCAGCTCAGCTAGGGTGCAGCTCACTGGCCCATGTGGGAATCGAACCTGCAACTCTGTTGCTTAGAGCTCACGCTCTTAACCAACTGAACCACTCGGCTGGCCCTACTGAAAATAATTTAAAATATACTGATCTCTATGAGGTTAAAGTTGTGTAGTGCTCTAAGCCATTAAGCCTCCTTATTTGTCCTGAGAGCATACATAATATTTAGAAACACAGATAATTGATATTGTAAGGCCAACTGCCTACATCTTAACGATGATTACCATTATTTTCTTAGCATTTTACTGAGTAATAGGCTAATGGCATTCTTTGTAAAGAGTGCTAGTCATTCTTCAGCTTAACTTTGTATCTTTAATAAAGGAAATCCCTTTAGATCCTTTTTAAAAAATTCCAAAAGGACCTGCCTTTTGTTATAAATGCTTAAATCACTTGTGTTTCTTCCAACTTCTTATTATAAACATTTTAAAATATATAGAAAATTTGGAGGAAAACCACAATGAACACCCCTATCACTCATATATATACCATCTGGATTTCACAACTGTTAACATTTTGCCATATAAGCTTGTGCGTGTGTGTGTGTGTGTGTGTGTGTGTGTGTGTGTGTGTGTTTGCTGCATTTATTTCAAAATAAGTTGCAGACTTCATAAAACTCTTTCCTAAATAATTCAGCTGCATCTCCTAAAAACAGAGCATTTCACTATATAATCATGGTATCATTAACACCCTCAAGAAAATTAACAATAATTCTATAATATTACCTAATACCCAGACCATATGCAATTTTCTTCATTTGTTCTCCAAATATATTTTATGTAGTATATTATATAGCTGTTTTTTTTGTTGCCTTGTTAGTCTCTTTTAATTTCAAACAGTGTTCTCCCCAGCATTTCCCATGCCTCAACACACACACACACACACACACACACACACACACACACACACACACACACACACACTTCTTTTCTTTGGCATTGAACTTTTAAAGTGTCCAGGTCAGTTGTTTTGTACAATGTTCCACACTCCAAAAGTATTTGATTATTTCTTCATAGTGTCATTTAATCTGTTTATCTCTCCTGTGTATTTCTTGTGAATTTTAAGTTGAGTCTTTTAGGTACATCTTAAACATTTGATCTGAGTTACAGCAGCTTATGTTGGCTTTTTTACCATTACATATACATAAGAGTTGGCCTTGTCCAACATACTAAAGTCATATTGATTTTGTAAAATATGAGTGCTACTAAGTGAGACCTCTCTCCTGTGCTTTATGGTTTCTTAGCAAAATATGTAGCATACATTTACTAATTGAATCATGCCATTCGTATCCAATCTCTTTGCATTCTTGTAATTAAAATATTTTTATTTAGAATGAGGTACACTACACTAAAAGTTATCATTTTCCTGTCAGTACGCCATCTTTTACTCCCTTAGCATTATCTGTCTTGTAATTTTTTTTTCTTTTTTAAGATTTTATTGGGGAGTTGGGGTAGGGGAACAGCGTTGGGAAGTTGGGGAAGAAGAACAGACAAGCTGTTGTCCTTTGGTTCTTCAGTCTAGTTGTGGAGGATGTCGCTTCACTGGCCGATGTTGGTATTATGATCATTGCGCTCTTCCCAGGTGAGGCAGTTGGTCGGGCCGTTGGATGGCCGCTCATGGCAACTCACAGCAGCTCATGGCAGCTCTCGCCGGCTGCCGGATGCTCACGCTGGCTGCTGGACACCCACGGTAGCTAACGGCAGCCCACTGTAGCCCCACTGCAGCCTACACCATCACCAGACATTCACGGCAGCCCAGCTCCATGTTGAGCTGTTGTTCACCATCTTAGTTGTAGAGGGCACTGTGTCACTGGCCCATGTGGGAACCAAACCAGCAGCCCTGCTGCTCAGAGCTCGTGCTCCCATACCATCTCTTAACCAACTGAGCCACTTAGCCAGCCCTGTCTTGTGATTTTTAATTAAATATACTTTTTTGTACTAATAGGCAGTTAAAGTCTTAAAACTATCTAGACAGCTGATTATCTGCTTCTATTGTCAAATCACAATATGTTTTATGAATACTTAAAAATGAATGAAATTTAGAAAAATAACTAAATTTTTATTGCACCAATTAAGTGTCAGGGAAATCTCCATGCTACTTCTATAATGTGTAATGAGTAACACAAAGTATGGCCTCTAAAGAACTGTGGAATTTGTAATTAGCCCACGCTACAAATATCTATAAAACTGATGTCTGAAGGTTTCAGAGTGATTGCAAATTAAACTAATTAAAAACCTATTACAATTAATAAGTTAGTTCTTTAGACTCTTCTCAAGATAAGATGAAAGCTCTATGCTCATTTATGACTGGTTTGACTATTTATGTACAATGTTTGTTTTAACCAAATTTTAAGCAAATTTAATTTAAAATTTAAATTAAAAAAAAATTTAAGCAAATTTTAGCCTTTTCAAAATTCACCTTTTAACTAGATACTGGGGGGAAATTAACCTTATATAGATATTATACATGTTTCTGCCCCAAAAGGGCATAAATTCAATTATAAAAAGAAACAGGGAAATGTACAATCTGAGTTCCTATATAGCATCTTGCATCTGAGAATCATTTATATATATATATATATATATATATATATATATATATATATATATATATATATAGTACAGAAGAGGAGTAAAGCCAGAAAAAGATTTTTTCCCCCCACCCATTTAATTAGTCATTTAAATTGAGAATTAAAGAAAGAGCTGGTAAGCCCTTGAGGTACATTATCTGGTAGAGGAGGTCAATGTTCTGAAAGTCAATTTATTAAAAGTTAATTTATCAATTTGCCAAACATTAATTTTAGCTGATATCCTTCTTGAATATATTTTCCCATTGGGAATAAATTAGTCTTACATAAATTAATTCATTCAACAAGTATTTACTGAGTGCTTACTATGTCCAGGCATCTTCAGTGTGTTTCACCCATAACATGGAGCATCAATAACAAAAAGTCACTGCTTTCATCACTTAGGGAAAGTGAACAATGGACACACAAAATATGTGAAAATAACATCAGGTAGCGATAAGTGCTACAAAGTCCCCTGTGTGCCTCCTCTTCCTTTCTTTCCAGACTAGATATCAGTGGACTGGATCTGGTTTCCATCTCATGGAGAGCAGCCAGGAAAGGGAGTGACACTAATATAGTCATGTGTGGATGCCTGGTCCCTCCCTGGATGAGTGATGGGGGTGCATCCAGTGAAGCAGCTGACAAAATGGCATTTGAACAGAGATCAGAACAAACTTGGAGTGTGAGCCATGAGAATATCTGAGGGAAGAATCCAGGCTGAAGGAACAGCAAATGCCAAGAACCTAAAGACCAATTCCTTAATCAATACTTATATAAAAAGACTACAGTAGAAGAAATGGTCCAAAGAATACTAGATTGTCTATGTCCTCACTGGCAACAAGTTGAATATTCCTTAAAATGTTCTCATGAATACATACATTTAATATGTCCAAGAAGAATATTCCTTAAAATATACTTTTGATAGATTTGGCAAATTCAGCAAATTGATAATCGGACAAATAGATCCTTTGTTAACTCAGCATTTAGGAGACTGGGTTTCAATCAATTAATTTCTGGTCAATTTACCTAGAGTTATATCTGCTACAGAATAGACATTTAATAAATATTTATTGAAATAATGGTAGGAAAAAGACTGTATGTGAAATAAAATGTCAAGGATTATATTGAATGTTGTATCTAAAAGCTGTAACATACTGGACCCTAATTTGGAACTAATAATTCCCCTCTGATATTTGACCCCATCGAAAAACCATATACAGGCCTTTGAACTGTAGCCACACAAAACCTATCTCTGTCCCAGTCTCTCTCTTAGTACCTTCCTTTTTATCTTTGAAGGAGGCCCTGGAACTCAGCCTTCTTTCCTCTCTAGCTGAGTTGCCTTCTAGCCCTTGAAATTTTGCTCCCCACATTACTGTATAATTTCCCTAATTTCTCATCTTCTTCTGCATCTGAAGTTAAGCACATAAGCCCTTTTAATTTTAAGAATGTTATTCCTGATCCCTGAAAAGAAGTAAGATAATGCAACAGCTAATATGGCAGAAGTTAGAAAGGTTGTAGAATCCTTACACAATTATCGAATTACCTGATCCTTGTTCCATTTAAGATGTCAAATGGGTCTTTGAGAATCAGTCTTTTGTGACCTTCTCTCTAAATTATATGAATTAGTTTTATCTCTTTAGGATTTGCTAAAACAGCAAAGTAGTTATTACAACTGGCTATTTGAACACGTTGATATTTATTTATTTTAGCGAAGATAAAGACAGTTGTCACAACAGTCAGCAGACACCGGTCCCAGCTCGTGGTGCCTCCAGATAATGGCCTCCCAGCTCATCCCCACTCTTTTTACTTTTCCTCAATAGCCATCAATCAGTGATCCAGGTTCAGTATCCGTCCCCTGAAGAGCGGCAAAGAAAGAGAGTGCGGAGACTGTAGTGCTCCTATTACGGCCATATAGGATCTAGGGTCCCTTCCCTGGTGACTGCAACAGTTTGTTCGATTGGTCCTACAGAATGAAAAGATTGTCTCTCAGAATGACTCTTTATCATCTATTTGTTATTCAGTCTGGATGTGTGATGTAGTCAGTCCTCCGACTGCTAGTAAGCAAAGAGGCTGGTAAAGTCATGTAACTACAGGGAAACTATGATTGGATGGCTAGCAATATAGGTAGGCATGAACAATTAGAATTTAAGATTTCCAAAAACTAGAAGGGTTTAGGAAGGAATAGCACACCTGTTCTCTGTTTTCTGCTGAGACATTCACCTAATATTGATTTGGACTGAAAACAGGGATTGTTTCCCTGTTACAAAGACAGAGTGGAGGTAACTGCCTAGAATGTAGAATGGCAGGTGTTTGAAATACGCCTTACAAACAGACTACTACACTTCACTGAGGATTTGCCCTCTGCATTTGTTCCTGGGGATGAAGTTCACCAAACCACACTTTCCCTCTAGCCCTGATTTTAGATGTAATCAAAGTAGGACAATAGATGTTTCCTTGGCCCAAATGAACAGTTTGTAGCTTCCAGGACCTCAGCAATGGATGACACCATTTTTAATGGATACTTGGCCCTCCGTCATCCAACTCCCCCACAATGAAGAACATGTTCATTTCCTTACTAATCCTCTGTGGCTCAATCACCATACTAAGTATGATATGTAAGTACCAGGAAGCCAAGGTTCAAGGGCAAAGGCAGCAGAGGAGATGGAGAGGCAACGTGGAAAAGCAAGGCCGAGCCATTGCCTACAGGGATCCTGTTACCAGGATACTGCCCAAGCAAGGACTTCCACAGGTAAAGATTAAGATGAAAACCTGTAGTGAAAACTGGGGCCCAGGTTCAGAGCTGGACATCACTGGACATCGTTCTGCTACAGTGCCTAAGTGTTGAGTCACAGCAACTTAATTCCTCTTATTAGTATCTGGTCGGACTGGGGTGAGGGTGAGCCTGCTATTGGCAGTCAGTTTCAGCTGCTAGGATAGGCAAGCTTCAGGAAATCTTCAAAAGTCTGACAAGAAGGACGTGGGCAAAAATATCTAAATACCAGAGGTCAGTTTCCAGAGAATTAGATAACTGGACTCAGGGACTTAAGAACTGCTCTTGACAAAGGAGTCTTTGCATGCAGGAATTAGGCAAGGATAAAGAATAGTCACTCATATTCACACTGATTGACGAGAGAAGTCAGGATAACTGAGCTGAACTTTTTCTATTCTGTTGCTTGCTAAATTTTAGAATTGAGTTTAAAGAAAATGAGACCAGGTCTCCAGGTCAGGATAACCTGGCTACTTTAAATTAGACCCCTATGATCTTTGCCCTCCCCTGCTATCATTACCATGCCATCCCAAGGTTGCCAGACTACCTTTTCCCCAGTCCTGGCACCTAGGGTTCTGGTTCAGCTTATTAATATCTACCTCACTGCACAGACCTGGTACAGCTACTGCTCGTCTCCTGGGGCTTGTCTGATGTCAGCCTAGCCCAAAGCTGGGTTTTCAAATCTATAGCACAAAAAAGGTGTTGGACTTGAAAATTTACAGCCATAAAATAAGGACTGTAATGACTAAGAGTGGAAATAGGAACAGAAACTTAAGCTGCAACAGCAATAAGAAACCAAGAACACACAGAACATAATTTTAGGCAGGAGGGGTTTTCCCAGACTTGTTTTCTCCGTTTTCTGGAGGTAGCTCCAATTTGCTAAGTCCTGTAATATCCGATCAAGTGGAAGTATGAGGAAATGTGAGAATCCTAGTTGTGTCCCTAAGGTCACTGCCACTAATCAGATGGCCATGGCAGGTCAGGTCAGCAGGAACTCTGGGAGCATCAACAGTGATCTCTCTGTCTTTGGAATGTCATTCTCCTGCTCTGACCCTTCGTAGGGTCCTACTGCCCTCAGACTCTAACCTTGCATTTAAGGTCCTCTGTGAACTTTCTCTCACTAATCCCATTCATGCACCAAATAGTCCAGTCAAACTTAATCAGTGTTTTCCACACTTGACATGAATCTTTTCCATTTTCTGCCTTTTCACAAAGTTTACATTCTAGTGAATAACATTTCACTTTATTTATACATTCAAATATAACAATTTTTCAGTGCCAACTAAAAATGTTGTCTTTTCCAAAATGCTTTTGCCCTGATTATACTAATCTCCAATTAAACCTGTATCTCGCCTATTTCATTCAGTATTTTTTTTAAGTTTGTCTTGTCTCATCTTCCTATATTATACTGCACATTCATCAGGAACAGAGATGGTATTTTATTATTATTTTCAACTTACCACAGAGCTGAACTAATCATATTCCTTAGTTCATATTATCCAATCATTATAGTTGAAGCAAAACACCTAATTTAAATATTTATTCCTTTTTATCTCATTCCCCATTCCCATTACTTTTCCATTCCCCTCCCTCTCCATAGATAATTGCTTAAATGAGTTTGATGTGTAACATAAATGTATATGTAATATTGCAAAATATTGTGTTCTATTATATTTTAGTAGACTTTTTTCTACTTGTTCATTTTTTTATATAGCATTGAGTTTTTAAGATCTATTCTTGTTGCTCTGTTGTTTGTTACTTACTTCAAGCTGCCCAGGGTATTCCATAGTATGTACCCTTCACATTTTCCTCACCCATTCCTCCAGTGATAAACACTAAGATTTCCTTTAATGCCTGCTACCACAAACAGTGCTTCAGTGACTGCTATGTGTGAAGATTTCTATAGGTTATACATACCCAGGTGAGTGCTGGCTAGTTTGAAGGGTAGATGCATATTCAATATTACCAAGTACTGAATATTACTAGCTATATCAGTCTATTCTCATTAACAGTGCACATGGGTTCGTGTTTTCCTACATCCTTGCAAATACTTGGTCTTAACTGATTTTCTAATGCTTGTTAATCTAACAGATGCCTAGTTATAATTCATGAATTTGTTTAAATTACTTTTATCTGACTATTTAATGAGTTTGAACATTTTCCATAAATTCTTTAGCCATATAAGTTTCCACTTATGTAATTTGCCTGTATACAGTCTTTTTCCATTTTTCAATTAGTTTTCCTGATTTTTTGTTACTGGTTGATTTGCAGAAGTTTCCTTGTACATTCTAAATATTTTAATTTGGCGATGGTATCCTTCATTGAACAATTTTGATAAAACTAAATCATCAATTTTTCACCTTCTCATTTGTGCTTTTGTATCTTGTTTAAGAAGAATTTCCCTACAGCGCCAGGATCATAATGTTATCCTGTATTTTCTTCTTAAGCTTTATAGTTTTACCATTCATATTTAGGTCTTTAGTCCATCAGAGATATACACACGTGGTGTGTGTGTGTGTGTGTGTGTGTGTGTGTGTGTGTGTGTGTGTGTATGGTATAAGATATGGATCTGTTTTGTTTTTTTCTCAATATGGTGAACTAATTTTCCTGTTACCATATGTAAATAGTTTGTCCTTTTCTCATGGCTTTGTGGTACCACACTTTCATATATCAGCTTCCATGTGAAGTTGTCATTCTGTTCCATTTCTTCATTTGTTTGTTTTTGCACCAGTTCCATACTGTTTTTGATTACTACAGCTTTGTTGTATATCTTAAGTTTTGGTAGCACGAATTCCCCCCACTTAGTCTTCTTTTTCAAAGTTGATTTAGTTGTGTGTGGATCTTTATTCTTCTATACACATTTTAAAATAAGTATTTGAAGTGCTCAAAAACACATAGCTACAATTTTGATTGGATTCTGTAGAATTTATGCATGATTTGGGAGGAAATTGATATTTTTAGAATGTTAAGTTATTTAGGAGGGCGAACTATTTCTCCATTTATTTACTTAGAACTTTCTGCCCTATAATTAGATTTTAAAACATTCTCCAAAGAGGTCTTGCATATTATTTTATTTATTTATTTATTTATTTATTTATTTATTTTAGCTGAGCCATCCTGTCACCTGTTGGCAGCTCAGCGGCAGCTCAGCTCGGGCCAGGACTCGAACTGCTGTTGCTCAGAGCTTGCACTCTTGAGTGAGCTCTTAACCAACTGAGCCACTCGACTGGCCCCATTGCATATTATTTTAAAAGTTTATTACTAGGCACTTCATAGTTTTTCTGCTGCTCTGTATAGTAGCTTATTTACTATTATGTTTCTAGATGGTATAGAGAAATGTTACTGACTTTTAAATATTGATCTTGTACCCAGCATCTTTGCTGAACTTCCTGATTTGCTTTACCTTCTTCTTATAATATCTGTACATAATATTGCTTTTTGCCTTTATAATATTATGCCTCAAATCCTCTTTTGATAGATATTAAGGTTAAAATTGATAGGTACTCTAGCTATTTTTATTGTTGTTGTTTATATTCCTTTGTATATTTTTTCAACACTTTTAATTTCTACCTTTATCATTTTGCTTTATTTAAAAGTCTCTTATTTTTGCTATTACTGTTTTTTTTTGGTAATCCAATATAAGTACCATTTACAATTACTGTAATTAATCTTATATCATGTCTGCATTTCATTTCCCTTTATTATTGTTTCTTTTTCCTCTTCCTGTTCTTTCTATCCAAATAGATAAAAATTTCTTCTGCTAGTTTAAGATTTACATTCTCATCATATTCTTCTAATGGGTTATCCCTAACTTATTAAGATCATTGTTATAGATTTTTTTCTATTTCCAAAATTCATCAATATATATATCTTCCCTCAAACAATACAAACAATTTAATATACTCTCACCTTTTTTCAGTTCTTTCCTGAAATATTTTGGTTTACATCATCTAGAATTTCAGTTTGGGATTGTTATAAATGTGTTTTTCTCCATCTTTTTATTTCTTTCTGTTCTTTTTTTTTGGCTTTACATTTTTAGACAAATATCAAATTTAAAAATTTATTTGTTCACCTTTCCCCCCCATATCTCTATAACATCATAGTGAATTTCTCTCTCTTCTTATTGGAGTTTTTCCAAAAGTCTTTATATTTTTTTAAATTCTGATCAAATACATATGACATAAAATTTACCATTTTAACCATTCTTTATTTTTTAATTGTGGTAAAATACACACAACGTACTACAAAATTTGCCATCATAACTATTTTTAAGTATATAATTCATTAGCATTAAGGACATTCACATTGTTGCACAACCATCACGTCTCCATCTCAGAACTTTTTCATCTTCCCAAACTGAAACTCTGTGTCCATTAAACTAGTAAGTTTCCATTCCTTTCTCCCTCCAGCCTCTAGAAACCACTATTCTACTTTCTGCCTTTATGGATTTGACTACTCTAGGTACCTTATGTAGACGGAATCATAACAGTATTTGTCCTCTTGTGTCTGGTTTATTTCACTTAGCATAATGTCTTCAAATTCATCTATGTTATAGCATGTGTCAGAATTTTCTTCCTTGTTAAGGTTGAAAAATATTCTATTGTATATATATATATATATATATATATATATATATATATATATATATGGCATAGTTTTTAGCCATTCGTCCATTGACAGACATTTGGGTTGCTTCCACCTTTTGGATATTGTGTATAATGTTGCTATGAACATGAATATACAAATATCTGTTTGAGTCCCAACTTTGAATTCTTTTGGGTATACACAGAGGAGAATTTCTGAATTGATGATAATTCTAGAACTGGAATTCTAAAATCATATGATAATTCTATGTATAAGTTTTTGAGGACTGGCACACTGTTCTGCATAGTGGCTGCACCATTTTACATCCACATTCCCATAAGAAATGCATAGGGTTCCATTTTTTCCACATCCTCACTAACACTTCATGTTTTTTTTATAAAGGCCAACCTAATGGGTGTTAAGTAAGGTATGTCATTGTCAGTTTCACTTGCATTTCCCTAATGATTAGAGATATTTTCTAAGATTGAGCATCTTTTCATGTACCATTTGTATATTGTCTTTGGAGAAATGTCTATAAAAGTCCTTTGCCCATTTTTGAATTGGTTTGTTTTCAGATTGTTCATTCCTACTCTATGGAAATGCAATTGATTTTTGCATATTGACTTTGCATCCTTCTGCTTTGCTGATCTCATTTATCAGTTCTAACACCTTTTTGGGGGGAGCCTTTACAGACTTCTATTGGGTTGTCGGAAAAGTCATGACGTATTTTTTCTGTTTTTCGTTGCAAAAATGTGTCATGACTTTTCTGACAACCCAATATATATATATATATATTCATCTGCAAACAGAGATAATTTTACTTCTTCCTTTCCAACTCGGATGTCTTTTATTTCTTTGTCTTGCCTAATTGCCCTGTCTAGGACCTCCAATACTATGCTGACTAGGAGTGGGGAAAGCAGGCATCCTTGCCTTGTTCCTGATCTTAGAGGAAAAGCATTCAGTCTTTCACCATTGAGTATAATGTTAGTTATGGGTTTTCCATAAATGAGCTTTATTATGTTGATGTAATTTCCTTCTATCCCTAGTTTATTCAGGGTTTTTTATTATGAAAATGGGTTGAATTTTGTTAAATGCTTTCTCTGCATGAATTGAGATGATCATTTTTTTCCCTTCGTTCTTTTCATTGGTATATTACATTGATTGATTTTTGTACATTGCACCATCCTTACATTCCAGGAATAAATCCCACTTGGTCATGGTGTATCATCCTTTCAATGTGCTGTTGAATTTGGTTTGCTAGTATTTTGTTAAGGACTTTTGCATTATTATTCATAAAAAATATTGGTTGGTATTTTTCTTTGTCTGGCTTTGGTATCAGTGTAATGCTGGCCTCATAAAATAAGTTAAGAAATGTTCCTTCCTGTTCAATGTTTTGGAAGTTTGAGAAGGATTGGTATTAATTCTTTAAATATGGGTAGAATTTACTAGTGACATCGGATTCTGGGGTTTTGTTTGTTGACATTTTTTGATTACTGAGTCAGTCTCCTTACTAATTACAGGTCTATTATAGATTTCCTATTTCTTAAAATTCAGTCGTTAGTGGGTTGTATTTTTTAGGAATCCGTTCATTTCATCTAGGTTATCCATTTTGTTGGTGTACAATTGTTTATAGTACTCTCTTATAATTCTTTTTATTTCTGTAAAATCGGTAGTAATGCCCCCTTTTTATTTCTGATTTTAGTTATTTCAGTCTCCTCTCTTTTTCCTTGGTCAATATAGCTAAAAGTTTGTCAATTTTGTTGATCTTTTTGAAGCACTAACTCTTGGTTTTATTTATTTTCTCTATTGTATTTCTATCTCTATTTATATCCACTCTAATCTTTTTAATTTCCTTCCTTTGCTAGCTTTGTATTTAGTTTGTTCTTCTTTTTCTAGTTCCCTAAGTTGTAAAGTTAGGTTGTACATTTGGGACCTTTGTTCTTTTTATTTTTTATTTTATTTTATTTTTTTTTTTTTTAAAGATTTTTATTGGGGAATTGGGGGGATGGGAACAGCGCTGGGGAATTGAGGAAGGGGAACAGACAAGTTGCTGTCGTTTTGGTCTTCATTCTAGTTGTGGAGGACGTTGCTTCACTGGCCCAAGTTGGCACCATCATTGCGCTCTTCCCGGGTGAGGCAGATCAGTCGCCGGCCTCTGGACGACCGCTCACTGCGGCTGCTGGCCGCTCACGCTGGCTGCTGGCTACACACGGTAGCCCATGGCAACCCACTGCCACAGGGACTGCAGCCCACGCCGTCGCCGACGACTCACAGCAGCCCAGCTCCAGGTTGAGCCGTTGTTCAGCATCTCAGCTGTAGAGGGCAGTGTCACTGGCCCTCATATGTGGGATCCGAACTGGGGCCCTCCGGCATCCCAAGCGAGTTCTTAACCATGGCGCCACTCGGCCGGCCCTGTATTTTCTTTTTAAAGTAAGTGTTTACAGCTCTAAACTTTCCACTTAGCACACTTTTGCTGCATTGCGTATTTTTTTTTTTTTAAGATTTTTATTGGTGAATTGGGGGGATGGGAACAGTGCTGGGGAATTGGGGGAAGGGGGACAGACAAGTTGCTGTCGTTTTGCTCCTCAGTCTAGTTGTGGAGGACGTTGCTTCACTGGCCCAAGTTGGCACCATCATTGCGCTCTTCCTGGGCGAGGCAATTCAGTCGCCAGCTTCTGGACCCCGCTCACGCTGGCTGCTGGCCGCTCACGCTGGCTGCTGGCTACATACGGTAGCCCATGGCAACCCACTGCCAAAGGGGCTGCAGCCTACACCATCGCCAGCGACTCACAGCAGCCCAGCTCCAGGTTGAGCCGTTGTTCAGCATCTCAGCTGTAGAGGGCAGTGTCACTGGCCCTCATATGTGGGATCCGAACCGGGGCCCTCGGGCATCCCAAGCGAGTTCTTAACCATCGCGCCACTCGGCCGGCCCTGCATTGCGTATTTTAACTATATTGTGTTTTTATTTTCATTTTTCTCAAGATACTTTAAATTTCCCTTATAATTTTTTCTTTGAGATATTGGTTATTTAAGAATGTGTTGTTTAATGTCTATATATTTGTGAATATTCTAGTTTCCTTTCTGCTCTTGATTTCATTTTATTCCATTGTAATTGAATACTTTGTATGATTTCAATCTTTAAATACTTATTAAGGTTTGTAATGCTCCTTGTGCACTTGAGAAAAATGTGTATCATGCTGTTTGCTGGAAGAAGAGTTCTGTATATATGTGTTAGGTATTATATAATTTGTCTATAGTTGTGTTTGAGTCCACTCTTTCCTTATTCATCTTCTGTCTGGTTGTTCTATTCATTATCAAAAGTGGGGTATTAAAGTCTCCTACTATGATTGCAGTCAAGATATTTTTTAAAGATGGTCTTTGTGTGGCAAAGTTTCTGAGGCCTGAAATGGCTGAGATTATTTTTTATTGCACTCTCATATTGAAATGACAATCTGAATAAATACAAAATTCTCTCTTCAGAGGTTTTTTCTCCTTTTCAATATTAAAAAATGTAACTCAGTTTTCTTTCTGCAGCACTTTTTAAAATGTCTAAAATGAATATGTTACATATCTATTTGTGAGTGATCTGCTATTTCTCTCCGGAAGATTCTTCATTTTTGATATTCTTAAGTTTTAGTATAATAGATCTAAGTATGAAAACACATTAAAAAAAACAAAGGTCTCAATTGTACAACCTAACTTTACAAATTAAGGAACTAGAAAAAGAAGAACAAACTAAACCCAAAGCTATCAAAAGGAAGGAAATTAAAAAGATTAGAACAGATATAAAAATAATAAAGAAAATAAAACCAAGAGTTAGCGCTTCAAAAAATCAACAAAATTGACAAACCTTCAGCTATATTGACTAAGAAAAAAAGGAAGAAGACTGAAATAACTAAAATCAGAAATAAAAAGGGGATATTACTACTGATTCTACAGAAAAAAAAGAAATATAAGAGAGTGCTATAAATAATACCAATCTCTCTTATTTGACTGTATAAGAGTCTATGCAATCTCCATGGTTTAGCTAACAAATTTGAACATATCATTGACTTTGAGTTTTACCTAGTTAATGGCTATATCTTCAGTGCCTCACAGGGCCCTGGCATAAGGTAAGTGTACTAAATACAGTTTGTTGAATGAATGAATGACTAAATAGACACCAAGGACAACTTTTCTGAGATTCTATAAAATGTACTGTTTCTTTTGTAATTTGTCTCAATAGCTAGAAAATTTTCATAGGAGAAAAGAAATAGACATTTAATACAATTTATCATTAATCTGAGTTAGTTCTATTAAATGGACTATCGATTATATGAAATATAATAAAACACATAGTTAGGAAAAGAGTCATGCAAATTATCATTGGTTTACATACTTATATTTGAAGCCTGAAGGGTATTAGTCTCCATCAAAATTACATCAGCTTTTTGTACTTGTCACATATCACACTGTACTTGGTCTACAGCGCTTTCTCCCCTACTGAACTATGACCAACTTGGAGGGACCACCTGTGTTTGAAGGAATAATGTAGATGACAAAATTTGCACTATACTCTTAGGCTGGTGATACATACCACTACATAACAATTAAAATACTTAAAAGTTGTTATATAATAATTAAGATGCTTAGAAGTGGAAAAAGTGGTAGTATTTCTTTTTCTGTCAAGAATATCCATTAGGATATTCTTAAGGGAAAGCATGGTGACTATAGTTAATAATGACTATGGTTAATAATGTACAGTATAGTGACTATAGTTAATAATACTATATTGTATATTTAAAAGTTGCTGAGAGAGTAGCTCTTAAAAGTTTTCATCACAAGAAAAAATTTTGTAACTATGTATAATGGATATTAACTAGACTTACTGTGATCATATTGCAATATATACAAATATTGAATCATTATCTTGTATACCTAAAACTAATATAATGTTATATGTCAATTATATCTTAATACATAAAAAAGAATATCTACTTATATGAATGAATGCTAAGTTTAAAAAGTGGAAAAGAGAATGGTGATTGTTCTCTGCTTAAATCATCTTTGTTATGGTTTTAGGCTTGTTTAGTGGTATGATTTTTTTTCTAATGATAAACAACCATGTGTGAGCCCCCATCATCATATTCTGTGCTTCTCCTACCATCTAAAATAATAGCAAAATGTCCATCTTAAACAGTCATGCAAATATGCAGGTTGTCACAGACTTAGGAACTGATATAATGTTTCTTGAACGTAAATAACAAAAAAGTTGATAGAAAAAGAAAAGAAAAATCCTCTCATGGTTGAGACCATAGAAAGCCTCAGGACAATTCATAGCTATAAGAGGTATTATTGTAACAATACTGGTAAATGCAAATGGACATTAAGAAAACGCTCTGGCTGGTGAAATTCTTGCAGGCTTTTAGATATTGAGAATCTGTTTATAAAACTGAACTATATAAATAACTAACAGTAAGAAAAATAAAGCCAGTGTTTTTCTACAGAAATTGAATGAATTATTGAAATTTGAGAAGGTGTTAACAGTCTTGAAAATATGAATTCTTTGGGTTTAGCATTTCTACTGTGCAAAAGTGGTATGGGATATTTCAACCAGTCTGCCAAATAATCTATGCATAAATTGGAGAGAGCAGTTCCCCTGAAAGAGTTGCTTTATATTAAAAAAATAGTATCCAGTTTAAAAATAAACTCATTTAACTTTTACATGCTTTTCATATTTCCCCATCTTAATTAGTTCCTCAAGTTAACTTCTTATTAACCAAACACTATCAATTCCTAGCTAATGCCATCACATTCAAATATATTGATGAAAATAGGACAATGTGATAAAATGATTCTTATGAAGGACACAAAATATTATATTTGCTTTCAGAATAAACTCCTATTCATGTCTGCACATCCTGGAATTGCCACATTGTTTCATGGATTCTAAGGTATTGCTCCCTTTGGGAACATATTTGAAATGTAAAACTTTGGCAGCCATCTTTACAAAGTACGTAGGCATACTTTAAAATTAGATCTTTAACATTTCAACCCACGTGCATATAGCTTCTCTTTTGAAATAGTTGCTTTGTTTGAAGAATTTAAGCAATGAAATTTCAGGTAAAGTCATCAATAGTGATGTGATGTGATCTAAAATAACTTAGGGAAC
This sequence comes from Hipposideros armiger, assembly GCF_001890085.2. Classification (NCBI taxonomy): domain Eukaryota; kingdom Metazoa; phylum Chordata; class Mammalia; order Chiroptera; family Hipposideridae; genus Hipposideros; species Hipposideros armiger. Next base: position 939,221 of record NW_017731949.1, on the reverse strand, counting down.
AGTTATCTTTAACAGAAATCACACAGGATTTCAGACTTGAAATGGACCCTATAGATCATGTAAGTTGAAGACCATTAGGGGAGCCATGGTAAGGACTGAAAACATTTTTCACCCTATAATTTTTAATGTGATCCAGATATTTAATGTTTCTATTCTGCTTAGTGAAGGCAAATCTACATTTTTTGCATTATCTAGATGTTATTCAAATGTAATTCCCACTTAGTTTACTTAGAATCTTTTTGGAGAAAAATATTCTATTATAAATATGTAGTAAATTTTTGGAGTTTACTTAGTTCCTTAGAAAAATACATCTTCATTAGTATTTACCTAGTTGGGCCAAAAAGTGTTTTATGGTAGTTTTATCAGCTAATTTTCTATGCTACCACACTTTTGAATAAATATGAGGGAAATAGTATATAGATTTAGTCTAAGTATTGTTTTTCAATATTTTATCTGAAATTGTATTCAATTTTCAATTTAGCTTTTAGAAAATAGTTTTGACATTTTCAAATGTCATTGTAATTAAGCCTGTATTTGATGTATTTATTTAAAGCACTAGTAACCTATTGATTTACATTTAAGTTTTAAACAACCTGTTTCATTTCTATAATGCTAACTTAAAGTTGAATAGCATGTTCTTATATGGATAGTGCTTGTGTTTTATGCTAATAGGTTTCATAATAAATTAAGCATATATGATAGAACCTTTTACAAATATTTCATGCTCATAACTTTTTCATTTCACTACCATTACATTAAAAATTCCATGTTAAATAAAAGCATGCTAAAAGAAATACTTTAAAGATTATTATATATGTATCACTAACACAGAAATTTTGATGTGCAAACAATAAATACAGTCCTAGTCATTTAAAGACTCAGAATAAAGACATCTAGAAAGGCAACTGCCTTGTATGTATTCCTACAAATGGTATAATTATACCACTTCTTTCATTATACTATACTTTACCACTCATTTAGTATTTGATAGCTGTGCTGGGCTGACTAGAAATTCTGAATATGGAAAAAGAACACGTTGGATTGATGTTTGTTTGTTTTTTCTTTCTAAATTTAAAATTTCCTAAAAATGTTAAAGTTTTGCATTTTACACTTGGTTTTTCATTTACTTGAAATTCAATTTTGTGTGTAGTATCAGAAAAAAATCAACTTCATTTCTCTCGTGTGAAAAAGCAATCTTTCCAGTTTTGAACAGTTTTTTTTTTTTT
>NW_017731949.1:884369-936730 GCF_001890085.2 Hipposideros armiger | reverse complement strand
GGCCGGCCCTGCAGTTGATTTTTATAAATTACAATTGCACCCACAAACCTTGTTAAATTATCTTGTTGACATTTTCAGCCATTGTTTCTTTATTCTCTCTCTCTTCTCTTTCTGGACTCCCACAGTGCATATGTGGATCTGCTTGATGGTATTCCACAGGTCCTTTAGGCTCTGCTTATTTTTCTTCAATGTTTTTTCTTTCTTTTCCTCAGTGTCAATAATTTCCATTGTCCTATCTTCAAGTCCACTGAATCTTCTGCCTGCTAACATCTGCCTTTGAGTCCTTCCAGTGAGTTTTTCATTTCAGTTATTGTATTTTTCATCTGCAGAATTTTTTTAGGTTTTCTATCTCTTTTGTTCACTTATCATTTTGTTGACTTTCTCCACATCTTTCTATAGTTCTTTGAGCATCTTTAAGACAGCTGTTTTAAAGTCTTTATCCACCATTAGGTCTTTTTCAGGGACAATTTTTGTTGATTTTTTTTCCCCTTTGAATGGGCCATACTTTGCATGTCTTTTGATGTCCCTGTTGAGCACTGGACATTCAAATCTAATAATGTAGTACTCTGGAAATCAGATTCTCACTCTTCCCAGGGTTTGCTGTGGTATTTTTGTTGTTGTTTTTGTTTTTTGTGATTGTGTAAGCGATCTCTGTGCCAAGGATAAACCTGAAGGCATAAGCTTAGCATCTTCTGTCTTTTTTGAGCCTTTCCCTCAGCATGTGGGTCGCTTTCTAATTTTCCCCAAATATACAGTTGTTTTTGAATTGTCCTAGTTTTCTTTTTCTTTTTTTAAATTGGGAACAATGTGTTTGTTCCAGGGCCCATCAGCTCCAAGTCAAGTTGTCCTTCAATCTTAGTTGTGGAGGGCTCAAGCTCAGCTTCAACTCCAGTCACTGCTTTCAATCTAGTAGCGGGCGGGAGGTGAGGGGGTACAGGGAGAGAGGGTTGAAAGAGGGCGGGGGCGGGACGCAGTTGACCCTCCCATGCGGGACTCGAACCGGGAACCTTGCTAAGAGCATGTGCTCTAACCAACGGAGCCATCCAGCTGCCCTGAATGTCCTAGTTTTTAATGTCTGGCTTCCAAAAGGGGAAAAAGCCAAAAATAAAGGGAGGTGTTGGCTATTTAAATCCCATGGACATGATTCAGCCAGAGGGGGCAGGGCTTGCAAACATGGGGAAAAGTGCAACAACAATGGATGCCTCCCCTTTGTCTACACCTCTGTGATGAGAAGCGGCAATCAGTGATTAGAACATAGATCCCCGATATTTGAAGAACAGAATCCTTTGTGGACATCCTAGCTCCCACAAGCTGCTCAAGGAACACATGCACAGCTACCTGACACTGGCTGGGGGTGGCGTATGGGTTGGTGCTATTGTGCTAAAATCTTAAATAGACCAAAATTAACCCCAATTTACTGTCCAGGTTTCCCCCAAGAAGTTGCAAGGCTTCAACAGACTCAGAGTTCAAAAACAGTTACATGAGATTCTGTCAGTGCAGTTGCAGTCTAGGTGGGGAAGACGGACTTGTGGTGCTTCCTACTCTACAATCACCTAGAATCTACTTCTGAATCCCAGCAGTTTTGATCCTTCCTTTCTAATACCTATCATTTATATCTAGCTTTCCTTTATTTTTGAAATAACTAGAATCAATGTTGAATAGACATGATATAACAGACATCACTATATTCACGGCTTTAAAAGAAATGTACCACTTCACCACTAAGTATAGTGTTTCCTGAAGGTTTGGAAAAAACACCTTTATTAAGTTAAGGAAGTTCCCTTCTATTGCTATCTTGCTAATATTTGTTTGAATTTATAAAATGATTTTTCCACCTATTGAGATGATCTTAGAAATTTTTCCTTTAATCTGTCAATAAATTGCACTACTCAATAACTTAATTTTAAACTATGTTTACATTCTTGAGGTAAACTTACCTTGGACATGATGCATTATTATTATTATTGTTGTTATTCAACTTGATTCAGTTCACTAGTATTTTATTTAGAATTTTTGTATCTATAATCATAACAATTTTAACAGGCTTATTATTTTTGTTTGTCATGCTAAACTTATTAGCTTTTGCTGTCATGATTTCACAAAGTTGGTAAAATAAGTTGTATTCTTTGTTCTTCTTTTCTATTCTCTGGACAAGTTTATATACTACTAAATTTATCCATTCCCTTGAATAGTTGGTAGAATTTGCCTATAAAGCCCTGTGAATTTGGTCTTTTATTGGAGGGGTGTTTTCAACTACTGACTCAAGTGTTTTTTAACAGTTATAGTATTGTTCAGGGCCTCTTTTCCTGTTTGATATATTTTAAAGGAAATATACATTAAAAACTGGCATGAAATTGTTTATAGCATACTCCCATATTTTTCTAATCTTTGAATTATCTTTAGTTTAGCCCTATTTTTCATACCTGTTTTATTGTATCTTCTTTTTCCTTGATGCATTGCACCAGTGGTTTGCCTACTTTATTACTCTTTTCAAAGAGTTAACATTTGACTTTGTTTATCACCTCTATTATATTTTTTATTATTCTTTCATTAACTTATGTTCTTCATTTTTCTTCTGTTTTCTTTAGGACTAGTTTGTTGTTATTTTGCAACTTGTATTGGAAGCATAGGTCATTAATTTTCAGCTTTTCTTCTTACCCCCTATGTATCAATTTCCCACTAACTTTGATAGGCAGTATTTCTATTATTATCCAGCCTAGGGGATGTTGAAATGACAGTACTCCTGAGATGAAATCAGAATATAAATTCATTTACTTGCTTCACTGCTCACTTAAACCCAGTTGAGGCCAAGTTTTTCTCCATACCCTTGAAAGGAAATTAGAAAAAAAATCACATAAATCTTCTTGTCTCTCTCAATAATAATAATTTAGAAACCCTGTAGTCACTTCTAGCCACTAGACAAATACGCAAAAAGTCTCAATTTGGCAGTTAATAAGTCCACTGTGATATTAAAATTAAGACTTCAACATTCATCCAAACTTAAACTTCTTGCACACCTAGAGCACATACCTGCTACAGGTGGGTTGTGTGCAGGGGAGAAAGGGTGATTGCCTCTTTTATATGATTTATGCCTCCACCTTCTTCCCTTACTTGCTAGGCTGCTTCTGACTTTTCAGGATTGATTTGGGAAAAGGAGATAAAGGCATAGGAAAGGTCTTATTTAGCTAATACTGTCATGAGACAGTAGGCCCTCCTCAGGCATCTTTTTCTCACCGGATGCTTCCCTATGTTCTTTAGAGTCGCTGACTTACCTCTAGGGCATCCAGCTGTCCAGGTGCCCTACTGGGGCCATCTTGAAGTCTCTGCTGGATTTCTCTCATCTAAGCCCCACATCTGCTCCAGGGTAAATGTACATCCTTTTGTCATAATAAACCCTGAGAGTAAGGTGAACCCAAACGCATCAACCTTTCTTACTCAACTTCAGAGCAGTTATCCGGCCATAGTACTCACCCTTCAGAGTTCTAAGGCTTGAGTCAAATAGTCAGTCCACCATATCCCACGAATTCCAGGGGATACATATTAAACTTTCCAAGTGATGTCTCTGAAACCACTGTGCTTGTCTTGAGGTATGGGACTTAGCACTGCAACAGGTCTATCAAAAACATATTCTGGACTGGCCAAGTGGCTCAGTTGGTTAAGAATTGGCTTAAGAGCACAAGTTCTGAGCAACAGGGTTGCCGGTTCGATTCCCACATGGGCCAGTGAGCTGCGCCCAAGCAGAGCTGCCAACAGGTGGCAGGATGGCTCAGTTAGGAGCACATGCTCCTAACAACCAGACTGCCTGTTTGATGGTGGGTTACGCCTGCCCGCAAATAACACTGAATTCAGCACCTTGAGCTGAGCTACCCCCAGATGGCTCAGTGGATAGAGCGTGCGCTCTTAACAACAAGGCTGCTGGTTCAACTCCTGCATGGGATGGTGGCTATGCTCACACGCCACTAAGACTGAACTCGGCACCTTGAGTTGAGCTGCTGCCTGGATGGCTCAGTGAATACAGCGTGCGCTCTTAACAACAAGGCGGCTGATATGACCCCCGCATGGGATGGTGGTTACGCCCACCCATAACTAAAATTGAACACAGCACCTTGAACTTAGAGGCCATCAGCTGCCAATGAATAGCCAGATGGCGACTGAGCCCTCCACAACTAATACAGAAGAACAACATCTTGACTGGTCCCCCTCTCCCATTCCCCAACACTGTTCCCCTCCCCCAATTCTCCAACTAAAAACAAAAACATATTCTTCTCTTTCTCTCATCTCCCATCCCCAATCTCTAATCCCTCCCACCCAATCCTTTTATGTCCTCAGTGTAGATGAGTTAGGATCATAAAATCTATGTTGATGGCTTCCTTTGAAAATATTATATGGAAGACAGTCTTATATTAAAATGTGAGGTGTATCATCATTTTAGGATCTCAACTGAAAGTCTGAAAAACATTTTTAAACTCTGTTATATATTTTCTAATTTTCATTATTATTTTTTTCTCTGACCCATAAGCTATTTTGAAGTGTTTTTAAATATCCAAATATATCATCTTTAAAAAATATGGTTTAAATATTGATTTCTAACCTAACTCAGAATCAGGGAATATGATCTATGGAAGCAGATTGCCAGAAAGCTGTTGAGATTTTCTTTTTAACATAGTTCATGACCAATATTTATAAATGTTCCCCAAATGTTTGTGAAGATGTTTATTCTCTAACAATAGAATGGAGTATTCCACATATGTCCATTAGATCAAGACTGTTAATTGTGTGGCTTGATTCTACTTTTCTTTTTAATCTGACAATTACTGTAAGGAAGATTAAAACCATGTTTGTGGACTTATAAGTTACCCCTTGAAATTCTGACAGCTTTCATATGTATCAGACTATTAGTAAGTGGTGATAGGTTGAGAACTTTTTAACCTTTTTGGTAAATTATGCCTTTAAAATACATGTGGTTCATTTCTTTATCTTTAAGGCTTTTTACATTAAAGTTTGCTTTGTCTGATATTAATATTCTGTGCTATTCTAAGTGTTTCTTTTTTCTTTACAATTTTTCTATTATATCTTTTTACTTTACTTCCTTAGTTTTTTAGGCATATGTCTTGTAGTGACATACAGCTGTATTTAGTTTTTATTCAATCTGAGAGTCTCTGGGAAAATTAATCTGTTTAATACATTTATTGCTTTTACTGAAACATATGGATTAATTTTTACTATTTTGTGCTTTCTACTAATCATGCTTTTGCTTTATTTTTCTCCTTTCTTGCCTTGTATTGGATTGATTAAATTTTATTATCCCTCTTTTTATTAAGAACTGATACCTTTCCAGGCTTCTGATTTCAAATTAGTCTCATTTTCAATTTGGGACCTTATGAGAGCTTAAGACCATGTGTTCTGTACCCATAAGACTGTCAAAACTTTGACCTTTTGGTAACTGAGATCGGCAAATGCCTCCAGGACACCAATAGCTTAAATGCCAGCTTAATAATAAGTTTGTTTTCAGCTCCCTCCTTATTCATCTCTTCTTTCTTTTTTTAAAAAAAAAGATTTTATTGGGGAATTGGGGGAAGGGAACAGCGTTGGGGAATTGGGGAAGGGGAACAGACAAGCCGCTATTCCCCTATTCCTCAGTCCAGCTGTGGAGGACGTCACCCCACTGACCCATTCTGGCATTATCATTGCACTCTTCCCAGGCAAGGCAGCTTCTCAGCAGCCATTGGACGGCCATTCACGGCAGCTCACACCAGCTGCCAGCCACTCACAGTAGCTTATGGCAGCCCACTGCAGCCCCACTGCAGCCTATGCCATCACCGGTGACTCAGAGCCACCCAGCTCCAGGTCGAGCTGTTGTTCACCATCTTAGCTGTACAGGGCGCAGCGTCACTGGCCCATGTGGGATCCGAACTAGCGACCCTGCTGCTCAGAGCTTGTGCTCCCCAGCCAACTCTTAACCAATGAGCCACTCGGCGAACCCCATCTCTTCTTATTCCTTTCTTTCTCTTGATACAATGGGTGGAACATTGTATCAAGGGAGATGCACTCCTATGGTCTGAATGTTTGTCTCAAAATTCATATGCTGAATCCTGATGCCCTATTTGATGGTATCAGAAGGTAGAGCCTTTGGGAGGTGATGAGGTTATGAGATGGAGCCCTCATGAACAGGATTAGTGTTCTTCAAAAAGAGATACCACAGAACTCTCTAGCTACTTCCACCATGTGAAGGCACAGCAAGAAGGCACAAGTTATGAACGAGGAAGAGGGCTCTCACCAAAATGCAACCATGCTGATATCACAATCTTGAATGTCCCAGTCTTTTAAATATGAGAAATAAATTTCTGTTGTTTATAAGCCACCATTCTGTTGCATTCTGTCATAGCAGCCCAATGGACTAAGACACATCTTTTTCTTGAGCTGCTGTGAGTTAATCTGCTGGATTAACTCACAACTTTGGAGGTCTATGAACCATATATAGATATTTATTTGACTTTTGCAGTGTGAACATAAACACTATTTTTTGGTAAAATATTAGAAGGTTTAATCCTCTTCCTCAAGAGCATCTTATATATTCAAGTAATATTCTTTTAAATGCCTATGCTATCATCATGTGTTTTTTTCTCTTTCTGTAGCTTTAACAGGCTTAATTTTGCCAGATCCTCCTTTGCTAATGGTTTTGCCCGTGATTTAGTTATCCAATATCATTTATATTGACTTCAGGAATTCCTGAATATTTTGCAAGACTTTCAATTTCACTTTGTAGTGACTAGCACCATAGTGTTAGATGTTTACAACATCAGCACCTAGACAAGGATGTCCTTGTCATGGGCTCAGACTAAAGCTACTGTTAAAGTAGGGGGAAAGAATGTTTGAGAATGTCTAATTTTGAGAGGCATCTAATTCATTAAAACATATTTTTATGTCATGATTATTTCTGCTTCACAGTGCATCATAACCATGGTGGTGAGGTTAAATAATAAATGCTCAGAAAATGAGGCCTCCTCCTCTGTTACTCACAAGGGTATTCCTTCCACTAGATGATCTCTCTCATTTAAATCAAAATTTGCTTTTGAATTTGTTTTATCACTTCTGTTTAGAGGTCAACCTTTTAAGGATTAACATCTTAAATCAGTGGATCTCTGGAAAAATTAGACAGTCTTACAAAACTAGTCATTTCAGTAGAGGAAAAAAACCAAACTTCTTCTTTGGTAATTGTAGAAAAAAGTAAGCTTGATTGAAATTTCCATTTGCCATTGATTTTAGAGACAATGTGAAAAGAGTTTTAAGTAAAACAGATATATTTCATCAATTCCAAGAAAGATTTTTTTCTACATTTAAAAATTTCCAATATTAGGTTGCATATTAAAATCAAGTATTACAATAAGCACTTTTTTCCCCCTTTTTTTAAATGTGCCTAAATGATATGTCTTCCAATTCATGGTGTTTTAAATTAGAATCTAGTCCAAATTTCCAATGTAAGTGATAATGTACTACCAATTATTAGCCAAAAATATTAAACTGAAGCAACAGCTATGCAGAGTGCAACTTTCAAGTGGATGCATTCCACTGATAACAATAGTAATAGCAATATGTACATATATTCCTTGCTATGATCACGTACTATTTTAGGAGCTTTACTTAATCTTTACAATAACCCTTTTTAGGTAGGTTACTTTTATTAACCTCTTTGCTGTCATTGGTGAAGACACTAAAGCAGTGAGGTTAAATGACTTACCTCTTAATGATGTGTGAAGGCCAATAATGTACACATAATTAGTGGATGAGTTAGATGTTTCTCTTAGATACAAAGTTTTTACCTTTTGGTAAACAGAAGAATTTTATGAAAACGTACTGCTAATTTTTAGTATGTCAAAGAGTGGATATCTATTTGCAGAGCAAATATCCATATACTTTTCCTCATTAAAATGGCAAACAGATTATAATCTCTGCCTCCCCTTCCCCTCCAAAAGATGTTCATATCCTAATCCTTGAAGCTCATGAATATGTTGCTTTATATGGCAAAGGGACTTTGCCATATATGATTAAGGGTACAGACCTTGAAATGGGAAGACTGTTCTGGATTATTCATGTGGACCTTTTAAATCAAAGAATCTTTCCCAGCTGCAATCAGAGGGAGATGTGACTACACTATAAAGGGTCCAAAAAATTAAACAGTCTAGCTTTGAAATCAGAGGAAGGGGGCCATGAGCTAATTGATGTGTGTGGATTCTAGAAGCTGGAAAAAGCAAGGAAAGGGATTCCCCTGTGGAGCCTCCAGAAAAAAATGTAGTCCAACTAACACCTTGATTTCAGCCTCATGAGACCAGCGTAGGGCTTCTGACTTACAGAATTGTAAGATAAATTTGTGTTACCTATTAAATAATACTTTTGTGCTATTTAAGCCACTAAGTTAGTGGTGAATTGTTTAAGCAGCCATAGGAAACTAATACAGGCCCATTTAGGCTAACCTAGTTCAATAAAATATTGTACAGTATGTGAAAACATTTTAACAAGTGAAGGAACCATTTTTGTATTAATCCAGCGCATTAGATTGGAAAAGTGCTAGAGAAGCAGTATCCATCTAACTCATGTGTAATTTGCTGCCCTGAAGATGTTTACAAAAACATACTAGATGGTTTGCTTAGCATTTTCCCATGTGTTATAGAAATCACTGGTAACTTTAGATGGTACATGGAAAAACACTTCAAATTTTCATAACATTTTTACCATTGCCTTCTATTTATGGCACGTGTTGCTGGTTTTGTACTCACATTAGTTATTTGCGATTTACTATATTTTAGTGTATGATTCAAGAAAAACGTGCTAAGTTCACTCAGCCTCCCGTGGGTGTCCTGAGGCATCGGGGTCCCACACGGCTGAGGCAGCACTCCAGGAGGGAATCGCTGGCACCCTAAAGTTCCTGGGTTTGGGGCTTGGACGAAGTAACTAAACCAAATAGAAGCCAGAATGCCGCGATCGCAGGGACGACCATTTCCTGCCAGGCCGCCAATCTTCTTACCGGCCCTTAAAAGACCACAGCAGGACCAAGGACCTGAATATTTTCTGCCTCCCCAGGAGCTGCAAGAGACCGCACCACGCGAGCGAGCAATACCAAACATCGCGATATTTCCAAGTATCACGGATCTTTGCGTTACAGTCCTGGGGGGAAAGACTGCAGGGAGATCGCTCCGCTCATGCAACGCAGATTCTGTTCTCGCGAGATCCCGATGACAGCTCGGGAGCCCGTTCACGCGGGATTTCGCGAGTCAGGGTTAGAAGTTGCGGCGGGCGGTAGGAGGCCCAACCCCGGGAGGGAGGTGTAGGGGTCTGCGTGCCCGCCTGCACGCCTCCTTCCGCGGCGGAGCCCAAGACGGCTAGGTGAGCGCCGCCTTGTCAGCCTCCACAGCGCCTTTCGGCTCTGCCGCTGCACCGGACGGCGCCATCCCGATTTCCGGACGGCGCCAGGCTGAACCTTTGTTTTCCCTCGCCCTGTGGCGTGCGGCTCTAGGGGGGCCATGTACGGAGGGCGGCGCGCCCGCTCGCCGCCTCCTCGCCGTCCTCCGCTGCTTGTTGGTTATTAAAAGTAACCAGGCTGTCAGGCCCGTCCCTCTGGCCAGATGGATCCCTGTACCCCGAAGCCCCTCGCGGAAACCGCCGGCAAAGGTATAAGCTCCGAGTTCGCCTCTGCTGACACCTGTCTTTACTGTGCCAGGTTGGACCTGTTCCTCCCTGTTCCCTTGGGGTTGGGATTTTGCCCTGTGTCTCCTCTGAGTGACCTCTCCAAGGCTGGGGCCAATTCTTTGAGATTTAGTGCTGCAGTGCTGCATTCCGGACTCTGGAGTCACACAGCCTGTGGATCTGGTGCTGCTCTGACAGTTACTTGCTAGGCAACTTTGGGCAGTTTCCTCATCTGTCAAATTGAGATGGTTGCTGAGTTCTTGTGATTATCAAATGAGATGGTATATGCAAAGCACTTATGTGACCCAGCGTCTGGCCCATAGTAAATGTTTGCTATTTTTATTCTTTAAACTTGAATGATCCAATTCTTTGTGAATGGTAGAAGCTTTTTTGTTAAGTAGATGAAAAAAGATTGAGATATTTACTTCAGTTTGTAACACAAAGAGCTTAATAATATGATGTACTGAATCAGGGCCTTTATCATTCCACCTGTAAGGAGTCACCAAGAGAGGGATTAAGGAGGGTGTGGTTATCTGCCACAAGTCATCTGGGACGCCTTCTTCCTCCCGAGTTAATAGCTTTCATCATTTATAGTGATTTAACAAAAGCTACCAGATATTGAGTGCTTGTTCTGTGCCCAGCAATATGCGGATTGTTTATTTACATGCTTTCCTTTGAGAAAGGGTTTGATCTCATTAAATAGAAGAGGAATTCAGAGCTAAGATTCAAAGAGGTTTATGTAACAAACCGTAACACTGAAGGCTAGGAATTGATGACACTGTAAATTAGGGACTACAAACATCAATACCTATGGAAACCTGGCAGGTGAAATAAATGGATGAGGCTGCCGGGTGGAGATTATAGTGAAGTGGGATGATCTATGCATCAGTTAAAAGGGGCAGGGGCTACTCACTTCCAGGGGATTGTTCATTCATGTGTGATCTGGTACAGCATGGTAGCTACAAGGTCAGATAACTTGGTTCAATCCAGGCTCTGCCACTTTCTAGCTGTGTGATGGTGGGCAAGTTGGTTAACTTTTATCTGTTTCACCATTTGTAAAATGGAACAAATGATAGTACTTACATGAAGTAATGAAAGGGCTGTGAGGCTTAAGTAAACTACATGTAAAGCACATGCCGGCACACATCAGCCTTCAAATGTTAGCTATACATAAATATTTGTTAATTCTACAAGTATTTGAATTTCAAACATTGTTTTAGGTGTCCAGGATGTAGCAGTGAACACAAATTAAGTCCTGGTCTAAGGAACTCAGTCAAGTTGAGATAAACAATAACCGATACTTCATATTTTTCTCTGAAAAGGGAATCAAGCAAGGTAAAGGAAGAGAGAGGGCAGGGATGCTGTTTTAAATTGGATGGTCAGAGAAATGAGGAGATGCCATTTAAGCAGAGCCCTGAATGAAGTGAAGAATCAGTCACTTTGGTATTGAAGGGAGAGTGTTAGTGGAAGGAACGGAAAGCTCGGGGGGCCCTGAGGTGGGAGCATGCTTGCTGTGTTGAGGATAGCAAGGAGACCAGTTTGGAATGCAAGAAGGAGAGAGGGCAGGAAATGAAGTTAAGGAGGAAGACAGGACCAGATCATAAGGAAGCTTACAGTCACCACCTGCTCCATTTAATCCAGCAGGAAATCCTCCCAATTTAAGCTATTTGTTCTGGAGTTTGAATATGGAGAGATTCTATCCCTAGCTCAAATTAACTGAATTTATTCAGTTATAGAAATGATCCAAACTCAGAAACCAAATAGATTTCCATAAATTGTTGTATGAAGCCCATAAGGCTTCTGGACGTGGGGTACCCTTTGACTGACATACTCTTCTTAGATCTTACCTTTTAAATTATGTTTCCTCAGCACTTCTCACAGCACACTGTTGTCTTTTTCCAGCGCACTTACTACAGTTTCATTTTTGTAAACGTTTTAGTTTCTGTCTCCCTCAGTAGATATCAAGGATCTGTGAGATCAAAGATGTGTTTTCATTAATAAATTCAGCACATTTATTGAATGCTGAGGTAAGTAGAGGCAGATAGATCATACAGGGACTTATAGGCTATATTAAGGAGTTTGGATTTTATTCTTGATATTTTATTTTAAGGAGCAGAGAAACATTTTTTTTTTAAACTTTATTGGGGAACAGTGTGTTTTTCCCAGGACACATCAGCTCCAAATCAAGCCGTTGTCCTTCAATCTTAGTTGTGGAGGGTGCGGCTCAGCTCCAAGTCTAGTTGCTATTTTCAGTCTAGTTGTGAAGGACGCAGTCCACCATCCATGTGGGAGTCGAACCGGCAACCTTGTTGTTAAGAACACATGCCCTAACCAACTGAACTTTCTGGCTGCCCATCAGCAGCTCAGCGGCAGCTCAGCTCAAGGTGTCAAGTTCAATCTTAATTGCAGGGGGTGCAGCCCACCCTCCTATGCGCGGGAATTGAACCTGCAACCTTGTTGTTAAGAGCATGTGCTCTAACCAACTGAGCCATCTGGCCGCCCACCAGTAGCTCAGCTCAAGTCACTGTCCCCAATCCAGTTGCGGAGAGTGCAGCTCACTGGCCTATGTTGGAATCGAACCGGCAACCGTGTTGCTCAGAGCTCGCGCTTTAACCAACTGAGCCACCCGGCTGCTCTGGATTTTATTCTTTGTGCAGTAGATGGTTATTGAAAGATTTTAAGTTAAAGTTTTGCTAATAATTTATATTTTTAAGTAGCCAGTATTGCTATTATGTGGAAAATGGATTGTAGAGGGAAAATAGTGGCAGCAGAGAGAATGGTTAGGAGTCTATAGCAGGAATTTAGGAGAAAACTGAAGGTGGCATGCTTTAGGGCAGAGGTTGGGTCAAATCTGGCCTATGACTTGTTTTCATAGGTAAAGTTTTATTGGAACACAGCCATGCCCATGCGTTTATGTGTTTGGTTGCTTTTGCATTACAAGCGCAAGAGACAGGATAGCCTGCAAAATCTAAAACAACAAATAGCTAAAATCTGACTACAGAAAGTTTGCCAACAGTTCTTTAAGAGAGAGATGGTAGCATGGAGGAAAGTGATAACTTTTTTTAAGTAGAACCAGCAGGATATCCTGATGGATTGGATTTAGGGAGTAACCTAAAAAGATAAGTAAGGACTGACTAAAGGTTTTTTACTTTGAAAAGTTGCTTAGCTAATAATGCCATTTGTAAGATTCAGAAAATTTGGCTCTGAGCAAGGTTTAATCACCATCATTTTTGACATTGGTTTTTTTCATTTTGTACCCATTGTGTGGAAGAATATCTGGTTAATAATTGGTGTGAAATCATATGTGTTGAATAATAAATAAATTAATGAATTAGGTTTTAAAATTAGAAGGCATTTGCTGAGTAGGCAAACAAATCATGTGAAACAGAAATAATGTGTTACAAGTTGCTCTATCAGTTAATTTAGGTTTTAAGGCTCAAAGAGTACTATTTTGAAAATAGGGCCCATTGACCTATTGTTATCTATGTACAGTGGATCAAAGTTTTAGTTTCACATTTAAACTGTCTTTTAGAATAGTGTAGCAGTTCTCAGAGAGTTCGGATCCAAAGATTAGAGTGGGAGAACAGATTGTTCCCTATGTACTTCTAATTGTTATGCAAAACACAACCTCACCAAAGCTAGTGAGAAGAATGGTTTTACTTTTGAGGAACAACTGATAGAAATAGCATAATGAACTATTGTTTAAGAGACTATAGACGTACTAGTCATATTATAATGAATGTTATGAAAACTGAAGTTGAAATCATCAAGAAGACCCTGGGAAACTACCTATGGTCATCTGATCTCAATGAGAAATGTGTGAGAAAAATAATTTATATAGTTCTTAAGTTGTAGCCAATCCCACAATTCCTCTGGGATTCTTGCTATAAGGAATTCCATTTGTAAAATTACTTTAACTTAATTTCCTCTATTTGGTACTTTTTAATTGTACCAATAGTGTACTCTATTGAGACTCTCCTCCCCATTCATTGTGCTATATTTTCTGAATAGAAAATAAAAATAGCTGTACAGTTAAGCACAGAATAAATTCATGTATATAAAGGTCAGGCTCTTCAAAAAATAATAGAATGTTACTAGAAAGAGATCTTAGAATTCATATTTTTTCTGAGAACCTCAACCCTTCAAAGCCTTGAAGGGAAAAAGCTGTGACAAAACTGGTACACATCATTGAATTGGAGGCACCCTTGGTTAGTTGTATACATATTAAAGCAACATTTTAGAAGCAGCAGTATTGACAGTGAGAAGAAACAGCTGTCTCCAGAGAAAGAAGATGGAGTAACTATAAAAAAGGAGAGAGAAGAATCACAAAAGTTTTGCTGTCCAGAGGGTTTTAGCTTTCTCCTTACCAAGTCTTATTCACTACTATTCTACCATATCATGAATAATATACATAATGTTCAGGAGTCATCATGAATATTTAAATCAGTGATTCTCAATCCTGGCTGTGCATCAGAACCACCTTGGAATTCAATAATAACAACCAAAGTAATAAAACCAGTTGCCCATGGCCCATATCCACTGAATCAACAGAGGTAGTGTCCAAGCATGTATGGGGAGATTATGACACAGCCAGAGTGAGACTGCTGGAAATAATTATGCACCACTTATTCTGCTTTTTATAGGAGAACATTTGATGATATATTTTAGGAAGGTATCTATACATGTTATAAGTATAATTTATCTTGTTTCAGTTATTTGGAAAGAGTATTTATGTGGTGGTGTTTTTTTTCTCATAGTGGATAAATGAGGTGTTATTTTATAAACTAGATTTGGAAACTCTATTTTCTTCTTCATTATTACAGACATATGGCATCCAGGAGAAAGATGTCTTGTGCCTTCTCCAGATACTGAAAAACTTTGTGAAGCAAGCATAAAATCTGTCACAGTTGATGAAAATGGGAAGTCATTTGCAGTTGTCTTATATTCAGATTTTCAAGAAAGGAAAGTACCTCTTAAAAGACTTCAAGAAGTAAAATCTGTTAAAGATTGCTCCAGGAATTTCATATTTGATGATGAAGATTTAGAAAAACCTTATTTCCCAGATCAAAAATTTCCATCATCTGCTGTTGCTTTTCAATTGTCTGAAGATGGAGACTCCATTCCTTATACTATTAATAGATACTTGCGAGACTATCAAAGGGAAGGAGCCCAGTTTCTTTATGGACACTTTATCCAAGGGAGAGGGTGTATTCTTGGTGATGACATGGGACTTGGAAAAACAGTGCAGGTAACTATTTTAATTACTTTATAATTAAAATTCAGCAAAGTCATTTTATGATGTACATGAGTAAATACAATATGCAAATCTTTACTTGTACTCCTAACTCTTATGATAGCTAGTGTGTGTGTGTGTGTGTCCCACCTGGCAGTAAAGTCCTCAAAATTAAGTACAGTGCTTTAGTCATTATTTTATCCTCAGGAATCACTTAGTATTTATGAAATATATTATTTGAAATAATGTTTAGGTATAACTTGGCTTGATTTTACCTTTGGTAATACTAGTACTAAGTTATCAATTATATTTATAAAGTAGTTTAACTTTCTTGGTAACACTTTGTGGAAGGAAAGTATTCTGACATTTGTAAGCTGTATAGCATGGTTAAATTGATTTCTTCCAGGCCTTTTGTGCATATTGTATCAGACGTTTCTTAATCTGGGATTCCTGGGCCACTAGGACTTCAGAGAGGCCTCCATTTCTCTAAATGGTATGCCGGAGTTTGTACATGTACTATATACTTTTCTGCAGAGAGCCGTCCATGTTAGTTATCCATTGCTGTATAACAAATTACTCCAAAATTTAACAGCTTGAAATGATACACATTTATCAATTACAGTTTCTGTGGGTCAGAAAGCCAGATACAGTTTAGCGCGGTCCTCTGGCTCTTCCTCTCACAAGGCTGCAGTCCTCCCTTAGCGTAGGGAGGATTCACTCCCTAGCTCACATGGATTTTGGCAGGATTCAGTTCCTTGTGGGTTGTTCGATAGAGGCCTCAGTTTCTCCTGAGCTATTGATGAATGTCTTCCCTTGGTTCCTTGCCACATGGGCCTCTGCATGGAGCTTTTCAAAACATGGCAGCATACTTCATCAGGGAGAGCAAGTGAGAGGACAAGAGAGAGCACTAGTAAGACAAGTCATGATCTTTTGTTCCCTAATCACAGAAGAGACAGCTTCATTAGAAGAAAATTACTAGGTTCTCCATACTCAAGGGGAGGAGATTAAACAACGCTGTGAATACCGAGAGGTGGGGATTATTGGGAGCCCTGCAGAAGTTGCCTACTACAGGGTCCTTAGCTTTCATTAAATTTTCGAAGAGATTTGTGATCCAAAGAGTTTAGAGTTCTGAATCTAGACTTGATACTAAATAATCGCTCTGGATTTTCAGGAGTGTTTGTCAAGTTTGTGATTAAGTCCTTCTGTGTTTCCTTCTTTATAAATAAATTTAAGCTATTTTGTCCTTCGTGGTACCTTCATTGTTAGTAGAACTCAAAGGTAAGTGAAAAACTTATTTAAAAATAGCCAAATAATGGAACTATGTATAAAGCTCTGGTGTAAAAAGCAAGGGTAAAATTAAGTCCTTCAATAATCATAGCATGTTACCATTAGCCATATGCTCTTTTCCTTTAAGTCCAGGCAGTGCACACAGCTCTAGACTTACAAATTGAAGATGATAAATAATTGCTTGTGGAATAAATGAATTTGCTTTCTCAGGAGAAGAGGAGGCAAGAATAAAGAAGGGAGCCTTCCAAATACTACTGTCTGTGACTAAGATACATAGATGAACACTAAAGGAAAATAAATAAGAAAGCCTTTCTGTAACTATCTTTACATATATTTTTAATGTTTTTGCCCATGCTAGAATGTTCTTCCTCATACTTCTTTGACTAGCCAATGCCTGTTCATCTTCAAAGTCAGAAACATGAGGGTGCTACAAAATGTGACCTGCAGTTTAAGAACCCTCACTCTAAAACTACTAATTACAATTCAAATTCTTCTGCATGTTTTAGGCTCAGATTTAGCTTTCATCTCTGAAGCCCATGTTACAAAGAAATTCCCTTCGTGTTACATTTCATAGGATTATTTTTAAAGTGATTTTACTACATAATTTTATATTACCTGACACACTGACATCACTGGAAGGCTTTGAGCTGTGCTACCTGCTGTGAAAGTCTTTGAGGGCTCATCTCCTGAAGATTAGAAAATAGTTTCTGTCCTAATTTTGACACTTAGGATTTGTCCGATCCTTGGGGACCTAGTTCTCTAGTTCTTGTAACTCAGAGAATAATTAGGCTTCCTACCAATGTGTATGAGAATTATGGTTATTCCATATCTTCATAAAATTTGGTTTTGTGTTGGTTATTTTAACAGTTTTGTTAGTATGTGTGTATGTGTTTGCTTCTGTGTTGTTTATATACTTTAGTAAGGTGTAATTGACACAATAAACAATAAATTTACAGTGTACAATTTGATAAATTTTACACATATGTGTGTGTGTGTGTGTGTGTGTGTGTGTGTGTGTATAATCTCCAACAAATGATCACTACAATACCACAGTCAAGATAATGAACATATCTATCACCCCCAGAAGTTTCCTTATGGACACTTGTGCCCATGATATGTTCAACATCAATGATTCATCACCTACTATTTTCACTTGTAGATTTTAATTGGACCAAGAAATTCAATTGGGAAGCAATGCAAAATTCTAGATTTTTGTGAAAATTTCCCAATATTTTATAGAATTCTCACATCTGATTCAATAGGTATTTTGAAAATGACTGTCCTCTATACATTTTTATAATATTTAATTAGCTAATGTAACTATAACAAATAACTTCAGCTGGACTATACAGGTTTGGGAAACTGACCTTTGATAATCAAACAGTTCACCTGATAGGAAGGGAAATGAATGGGCACTTACTATAGAACAGTGGTTCTCAAAAATCTGATCTCTGGACCAATAGCATCAGATCACCTAGGAACTTGTTAGCATTGTAAACCTCAATCCTGAGAGAAATGATGGAGTTGCTCATAGTTACAGCTTTCTTAGGCCATTGTTGATACCATTTTTTTGGATAATATGATCTTAGATTCAAAAGAAGTACTAAAATTTAAAAGTTGTATAGATCACAAGTCATGTTGTTCACTCAGGAATATAGTAATAAAGAAATAGTGATATTAACTGTATTTTCATTCATGGAAAACATGCCATAATAGCCAATGTGAGAGACTAATTACCCTACAGAGCCACAAACCCTTTAAAGCGGAAACAAAAATGTTCCCTTGTTTTAAAGATAAATTCCTTTTTGTCTGGCATGTATTCAGATTTTAGGAATAGAGCTTTGTAAAGATAAGTGGATTAGTCCCCCTTTCAAAACAGCACTTTGTTGTTGTTTGTAAGCAGGCAAAAATCATCATACTTTTTGAAGTATGATTCAAAGTACTCTCTCACCTTTTTATCTCCCAGGAAGATGAAAAATGAGGAATATAGGCTTTTGTTTGTTTGTTTGGTCTTATAAGAAATAAACAATTTTTACTATGCCTTCTGTTGGTCTAAGGGAAAGCTTGTTGCATTATTTCCCTGCCTCTGATTTACTCTGTATATCATGAGCTGACTGTATGTGAGGAAAATGACCTATAAAAATGTTTGCCTGATACTTAAAAAGGAATGCCTGTAAAAACAGAAAGCTTTCCCAAAGTGATATTTTATTTTTGAAATGCAGTTTTTGGACTCTTACTATTATTCTATAAGTGTCTGATTTAAAATGCTTAAATTTGTTCTTTTCATCCCTAAACAATTTTAGAACTATCCCACATTAAAAAATATTCTTTTCTTTAGATTAGTTTTATAAACCTTCATTGTAAATATGTCATTCCCCTTCTGTGACGTAAGATTTGGATTGACCTCTACTGTGCTAGTGTAGCGTGATAGAGATGGCCAGATCTCCCCTTTACTTTTTCAGAGTGGGCCCAGATGACAGAGACTACATTTCCCAGTTCCCTTTGCATTTCTTGGGCTTGTGACTGGCTCGGTTAACAGAAATGAGGATAGAAGTGCTCAGTGCCAGTTACATTCCTGGTCCATGAAATCCACCTTTACCATTCTTCCCATTCTCCCTTTCTCTATCTACCTTTTAGATGTTGACATATTACTGATAAGATTACCTTAATGTAACGATCTAAAAGTCTGTCAGTGGCTTTAATTAGCCTCTCCAGTTAGTGTGTATTCTCAAGTAAAGTCAAGTTTATTTTTATTTCAGCTTCGTTTTTTTCGATGGTGGGTAGGTAAATAATTTTAGGAAGTAGCGTAGATTATAGAAGAGAGATACAAAGATTTTTCTTTAAAATAATTAGTGGATTTGGTGAATTAAATTGTAAAGCTGATCCATAATTAGAGCTTGTAAATTTAGTCACCTTCTATGAAACTTCTTATAAAGATGAGATTCTTAAATAAACAAAATAGACATTTCACATATCTTTATTCCATGGAATTTGACAAATTAAGTTAGAATTACTAAGATTGTATATCATCCTAGATGAACAGATTGAATTATAAGTTACCATAATCAAGAATATAGTTTTTCTATAATGAAACAACCCATAGATGAGTTAAGAGCAACACAATAGATTAAGTTTTATATTACTCATTTAAATGTTCATATATCTAATAGGTATCTTTTTTGCCTTTTTATTAGATTTTAAGGACCAGTTGCCTATGAATCTAAACAATATATGTATCAATGTTTGCATGTATGTGTGTGTCTTTAAATACAGTGTGATTACAAACATACATAGATCTTTTAAATATGCAGTTCAATGAGTTTTGACATATATATGTTCTATAGAGTCTATACTCCAATCAAGATATAAAACTTTTCCTTTACCCTAGAAATTTTCTTCATGTCTCTTTCCTGTCGATACTCCAGTTGCCTAAATTTCTAACTATAAATTTTCTGTGATTCTTTCAGTATTCTAAGAAGTAGTCAGAACCTGAAATGTTATGAATATTTACATCATATGGGAATTCAGTAAATTGAAAACTTAGATTACATATTTTTTAATATAGAGCATAAATAACTTTAAACTTAACTTACTAAAACAATTATAAAGTGGAAATTGTGAATATGCATCAAAACTCTTTTACTGAGGTTATATTAAAAATATTTAAATTGTCCAATGCTTTAATTCAGTTATTTGTGGAATATCCTTTCTGCCTCCTTTAATCTGGCTCTACATAGTGCATCATCCATTTTGCTCACATCAATTGCTTAGTGAATTCTTCAGTAACTTTCTGTTCCTGGGTTTATTTTTTCTCAACCATGCTTTCTCAACTCATCTCCTTTCCACTCTGTCCCAACCCCTAGATTCCCTTTCCAAATCAGCTAGATTTCAAACTGCTGGAGCATAGAAATAAGCCCTTCATCTAACCTTTTTCAGCACCCATCATAGTACCTGGCATGTAGTAGGTAATACATATATTTTTATTAAATGCACTCATGAGTTTTAAATTGAATTGGGTAATCATATGGTTATAGCTTATATTTAATGATTCCTATATGCCGGGGTTTATGATGTTTTCCATTAAACATACATTAATTAGGCATTATTGTCCCCATTTTACTGATGAAAAAATTGAAATTTATAGAGTTAATGTAAATTACCCAAGGTCACATATAAAGCTGGTTGGTCAAACTCCAAAGTCTGCCATAACTCCTACATTACACTGCCTTGCATAATGTGGATTAGGAATGCAAATTTTGTTAGAAAATTTTAAAACCCAGCACAAGTTTGACCGTTCTCATATATCATTTTATAATCTTTTAAATAACAGTTTGTTGAAAATCTACTTTTATTGTGATGTACAAAATTGTATACAGGAAATAAAGCTTTAAGTGGAATGATGCTAACAAAAATAGCTCCTGTTTATTGACTCATTAATAGGCACTATTTTGACATTTTACATGTATTTTAATTTTTTTACTATTTTTAAGAACTAAACTAATATTGATAATACCTAAAATATACAAATTCATGCTCATAAAATGAAAGGTATAATTTCTTTGTTGAGGTGAAATTAACATAATAAATTAACCATTTTAAAGTATACAATTCAGTGATATTTAATGCATTCACAATGTTGTTCAACTCCCATCTCTTTCAGGTTTCAAAACTTTTTCATCACCACAGAATACCTTATACCTATTAAGTAATCACTTTTCATTTCCCTCTCCCACCATCCCCGGCAACCATTAATTGGCCTTCTGTCCGTGGATTTACCTTTTCTGAATATGTCATATAAAAAGAATCATACAATTTTGGCCTTTTATGTCTGGCTTCTTTCTCTTAATGTTTTCAGGGCTCATCCAAGTTGTAGCATGTATCAGTACTTTATTTCCTTTATAGCTGAATAATATTCCATTGTACATAAATACTACAGTTTGTTTATCCATTCATACTTTATGGATATTGGGTTATTTCCATTTTTGGCTATTTTAAATAATGCTGCTATAAACACTTGTGTACAAGTTAGTGTGTGGACATATGCCTTCATTTCTCTTGTATATATACCTAGGAGTGGAATTTCTAGGTCATATGGTAATTGTGTTTAATTTTTTGAGGAACTTTTATTCCATTTTCCACAGTGGCTACTATTTTGCATCCCCATCAACAATATATCAGGTTTTTATTTATCTACTTCCTTGCCATCACTTGTTATTTTCTGTTTCCTTCATTGCAGCCATCCTAGTGCATATGAAGTGGTATTTCATTATAGTTGTGATTTGCATTTCCTAATGACCAATGATGCTGAACAACTTTTCATGTGCTCTTTGGCTATCTCTGTATTATCTTCTTTGGAGAAATGTGTATTCAAGTTGCTATAGACTGAATGTTTGTATCGCCCCCTCCCCGCAAATTCATGTGTTGAAACTCAAATCCCCAATGTGATAGTATTTGGAGATGTGTCCTTTGAGAGGTAATTAGGTCATGAGGGTGGAGTCCTCATGATGGGATTAGCACCATTATAAGGAGAGACTCCAGAGAGTTTGCCTCCTCTCTCTGCAGTCCATCATCTGAGGATACAATGAGAAGATTGCCATCTGCAGGAAATGGGCCCTCACCAGACACCAGATCAGCCAGCACCTTGATTTTGCACTTCTAGCTTCCAGAAGTGAGAAACAGAAGTTTGTTGTTTAAGCCATCTAGTCTATAATTTGTTATAGCAGCCCTAAGTAATTAAAGTACATCCTTTGCCCCTTTTTAAACTGAGTTGTTGGTCTATATATGTATGGGTTTGTTTCTGGTGTTTCTATTGTGTACCATTGTTCAGTTTGGCTATCCTTTGTGTTAATTAATTTCTTGCTATCCCTTGTCTATTTTTATCCCTTTGTATTTCCATGTAAAGTTTTAATCAGTTTGTCAAGTTCCATGAACAAATCTGTAGAAACTTTGGGGAGAATTAACAGGGAGCAATAGCTCCATTTATTTAGATCTTTAATTTTTCTCAACAATGTTTTATAGTTTTAATATGGGCCTTACATATATTTTTGAAATTCACTCACCAAAACTGATACAGCAAGAAATAGAAAATTATCATTCTTAATTATATTTTTGATGGTTTTATCAGTAGAATATTTTTCATTTAATTTTCCAATTTTTTGCTGGTAGTGCAGTACTTTATCCTTATTCTTGGTTTCATTTTCTGCAGTTTTAGTTACCTATGGTCAATCCTGGTCTGAAATATGAAATGGAAAATTCCAGAATAAACAATTCATAAGTTTTAAATTCTTCACTGTTCTGAGTACTGTGATGAAATCTTGAGCCATTCTGCTCTGTCCTGCCCAGGACATGAGTCATCCCTTTGTCCAGGGTGGTATCCATGCTGTATATGCCACCTACCATTAGTCATTTAGTAGCCATGTTGATTATCAGATTGACTGTTGCAGTATCGCAGTGCTTGTGTTCAAGTAGCCCTTATTTTACTTCATAATGGCCCTCAAGCATAAGAATCGTGATGCTGCCAATTTGGATATGCCCAACTGAAGCCGTAAAGTGCTTCCTTTAAGAGAAAAGTTATGTATGTATAGGAAAAACATCATTTTATATGAGCATATGTATATGAACATATATATATATATGTGTGTGTGTGTTCTGTATATGTATATGAACATATATATGTTCATATGTATATGTATATACATATATATATGTTCATATGTATATATGAGCATATGTATATGAACATATATATATGTGTGTGTGTGTGTGTGTGTTCTGGTTTCAGGCATCCACTGGGTGTCTTAGAACATATCCCCTGTAGATAAGGGAGGACTCTGTATATAAAAATAAAATTTATTTTTGTATATTGACCTTGCTGAATTCCTCACTTATTCTGGTAGTTGTTTTGTAGATGCCTGAGGATTTTCTATATAAATAATTATGTCATCCGTAGAGACAGTTTTACCTTTTTAATTTTTATGCCTTTGATTTCTTTTTTTATTTTTTATTTTTTGGCCTCATCACTGGTGAGGTCAGACTCCAATGCAATTTGACTAGAAATAGAGTAATATCTTTATCTCATTAGGATTTTAGGGATAAAACATTCATTATTTTAACATTAAGTATATTAGCTGTAGGATTTTCATAGTATCTTGTATCAGATTCAGGATAGTCCCTTCTAGTCCTACTTTCTGGAATTTCTAAAGAGTTAATGTGTATTAAATTTTATCAAATACTTTTTGTGCCTTTATTTAGATAATCATATTTTTCTCCTTTATTCTATTAATATACTATATGAATAAATATAATTTATGTTGATTGGTTTGTTTTTTTTTTAAAGATATTGAGGAATTGGGAGAGGGGAACAGCATTGGGGAATTGGGAAAGGGGAACAGACAAGCCACTGCCCCTCTGCTCCTCAGTCCAAACGTGGAGGTCGTCGCCCCACCGGTCCATGTTGGTGTTGTGATCTTTGCACTCTTCCCTGGTGAGGCAGATCGGTCGCCTGCCATTGGACGGCCACCCATGGCGGCTCATGGCAGCTCACGCTGGCAGCCACTCACGGTAGCTTATGGAAGCCCCACTGCAGCGGGGGCTGCAGCCCACGCCATCACCGGTGACCCACGGCAGCCCAGCTCCAGGTCTAGCTGCTGCCCACCATCTCAGCTGCAGAGTGTGCAGCGCCACCGGCCCTCACGTAGGATCCGAACCGGGGCACTGCTGCTCAGAGCTGGCGCTCCCAAGCCAACTCCCAACCAATGAGCCACTCGGCAGGCTCCAAGTTGCTGTCCTTTTGTTCTTCAGTCTAGTTGTGGAGGATGTTGCTTCACTGGCCCATATTGGTATTATCATTGCTGTCTTTCCAGATGAGGCAGATCGATCACTGGCCACTGGCAGGCCGCTCACAGTGGCTCAAGGCAGCCCAGCTCCAGGTCGAGCTGTTGTTCACTATCTTAGCTGTAGAGAGCGCAGTGTCACTGGCCCTCAATGTGGGATCCGAACCGGGGCCCTGCTGCTCAGAGCTGGCGTCTCAAGCCAACTCCTAACCAATGCGCCACTCGGCTGGCCCTGTTGATTGTTTTTTTTAATGTTTAATCATTATTATATTCCTGGGATAAACCCAATTTGGTAATGAGATATTATTTTTATATCTTGCTGAATTCAATTGCCTAATATTTTAAGAATTTTTATATTTATATTTATTACAGATATTGAGCTATAATTTTCTTGTAATATGTTTATCTGGTTTTGGTAGCAGGGTTATGTAGACCTCACAAAATAAATTGGGAACTGTATCTTTCTCTTCCCTTTTCTGAAAGAGTTTGTGTAATTTTTGTCTTTAAATATTTGATGGAATTTACTAGTGAAATCTTTTGAACCTGGAGTTTTTTTCAAAGAAAGGTTTTTTTTGTTTGGTGTTTTTTTAATTTTTAGCTGAGCCATCCTGCCACCTGTTGGCAGCTCATTGGCAGCTCAGCTCGGCCCGGGACTCGAACCCACTGTTGCTCAGAGCTTGCACTCTTGAGTGAGCTCTTAACTAACTGAGCCACTTGGCCAGCCCCAAAGGAAGATTTTTGATAATGAACTCGATTACTTTAATAGATGTGAGGCTATTCAGGTTAGCTATTTCTTGCTATGTCAGTTTTGATTAATTGTATTTTTGAAAGAATTTATGCATTTCATCTAAGTTGTCATATTGATTGGCATAAAGTTATTCATGATATTCCTTTATTATTATTTTAATGTTTGTAAGGTCTGAGTGATATATCTCTGCATTCCTAATGTATACTTTGTATAGTCTCTATTTTATTCTTGAGTCGGCTAACTTGAGGTTTATTGATTTTGTTGATCTTTTCAAAGAGCCAGTTAGCTTTTAGCTTTGTTAATTTTCTCTATTGTTTGTCTATTTGGTATTTCATTGATTTCTGCAATTATCTCCATTATTTTCCTTCTGTTTACTATGGATATATTTTTGCTCTTCGTTTTCTAGCTTGTTAGATAGAACCTTGGGTCATTAATTTCATACCTACCTTCTTATGCTCTAGATTTATGTTCAACCATTGCTTTATCTGCATCCCACACATTTTTATGTGTTATATTTTCATTTTCATGTAATCAAAAAATTTTTCTAACTTTCCTTGTGATTTTTTTTCTTTGATCCTTGGGTTATTTATAAGTATATACTTGATTTGCCATTATATGCCTATTTTTTCCTAGGTATATCATCATTAGTTTTTTTTAATTTCACAGTAGTCTGTTAAGATTTCAGTATTTTGAAAATTTATTGAGAGTTTTTTTATGGCCCACTTTATTGAACATTCTATGTGCATGTCAAGAGAATATGTAGCTCACAGTTGGATATAGTCTATAAAATCAATTACAGGCTAAGGTGATTAATAATGTTCAGATTTTCTATTTTTTTACTATTAATTGCTGGGAGGGAAGTTAAAATCCCCTCCTATGATTGTGGATTTGGCTATTTCTCTCTTTAATTCTAATAATTTTGCCTTCATGTATTTTGAAGCTCTGTTATTAGGGCCATAAACCTTTATGATAGCTATGTCTTCCTGATGAACCCTTCATCATTGTGAAATGTTATTTGAAATCTATTTTATCTGACATTAAGATAGCCTCTCTAGTATTCTTATGTTTACTGGTTGCATGGTATGTCTTTTTCAATCTGTGCCTTTATTTACAGTACACGAGGTCTGACAATTACGTTCACGAACTTGCCACCATGTGCTTATATTGGAAGCACTGTACAAACAGCTCATTAAGGTTTCATAACCTTGTTATATCAGTGTCTCACAGCTGTGTTTGTGTCGACATGTGGCAGTGTCTTGCTGAGTGGCGTTCATTATTGTTGTTGTGTGTCTTGGTGTGCCATTGCGAGACTGTCTGAGCTTGAATTAGAGCAACAAACAAAAATTAAATTTCTTGTTAAACTTGGCAAGAGTGGAAGTGAAATCAGGGACATGTTAGTCCAGGTTTATGGGGATAATGCCATGAAGAAAACGGCAGTGTACAAATGGATTAAATATTTTTCTGAGGGGGAGAGAATGCGTCATTGATGAAGAGAGGTCAGGACGGCCAGTGACGAGTAGAACTGATGAAAGCATTGCAAAAATTCATCAAATTGTGCATCAAAATCATCAGCTGACTGTGAGAAGCATAGCAGACCAAGTAAACATGGATAGAGAAACAGATAGGAAAATCTTAACTGGAAATCTGGGCATGAGAAAGGTGTGTGCGAAAATGGTCCTGAAGGAGCTCACCGATGAACAAAAGCACAGGAGAATCGAAGTTTGCCAAGACCTTTTGGAGAGGCAAGACAGTGTATTGGGCTGTGTTATCACTGGTGATGAATACATGGGTGTACCAATACGACCCTGAAACAAAGTATCGAAGTGCACAACGGAAGTCAGCCAATTCTCCACGACCAAAAAAGTTCCATCAGTCCAAATCAAGAGTCAAAATGATGTTGTAACCTTTTTTGATATCAGAGGGATTATTCATTATGGATTTGTACCAACTGGTCAAACAGTTAACCAAGTTTACTATTTGGAAGCGCTGAAAAGGCTGCATGAAAAAGTTAGACGAAAATGATCTGAACTTTGTGCCAACAGTTCATGGCTCTTGCATCACAACAATGCACCAGCTCACACGGCACTGCCTGTGAAGGAGTTTTAGCCAGTAAACAAAAACAAATAACTGTATTGGAACACCCTCCCTACTCACTTGATCTGGCCCCCAATGGCTTCTTTCTTTACCTGAAGATAAAGGAAATATCGAAAGGAAGACATTTTGATGACATTCAGGACATCAAGGGTAATATGATGATAGCTCTGATGGCCATTCCAGAAAAAGCGTTCCAAAATTGTTTTGAAGGGTGGACTAGGTGCTGGAGTCAGCATATAGCTTCCCAAGGGAAGCACTTCAAAGGTGACTGTAGTGATATTCAGCAATGTGGTATGTAGCACTTTTTCTAGAATGAATTCACGAACTTAATTGTCAGACCTCATACGAATATGTAAATTTTCTGTTTCCTTTGGTGTTAGTTTTGATAAGTTTGGTAAGTTCTGTTTCTTCCTTTCATCCAAATTTTCACAATTTTTGGCTTAGCAATTATTATGTCCTATATATATATATATATTTTTGTGTGTATGTGTTTGCCTCTTCTCTTAGTTTCCCTTTTTTATCAGTTTTGCCAGGGGTTTTGCATGTTTTCATGTTTTGTTAATTCGTTTTGTAAAGTTTTCTGTTATTTTTATAAATTTTTACAATAGGTTTTTGATATCTGATTAGCAGCCTCTCTTCCTTCCTAATACATGTATTTAAGTCCCTAAAGCATGGCTTTAGGTATATTCCATATGCTTGATATGTAATTATTACTCATTATTATTTACCTCAATTTATTTTCTAATCTCCATTGTGAGTTCTTTAAAGCATATTCTTTACCTTCCAAACATTTAGGAATTTTATCCTTATATTTTTGTTATTTTTAGTTTTTTGCATTGTGATCAAAGAACATATTGTATATGATTTTTGTCTGTTGAAATTTGCTTTATGATCTGGCATGTCAACTTTGGTAAATATTTCATGTGATACTGGAGTGCTCCAAAGAATTTCAGAAGGTTAGTCTATGTTCTATGGACTACAGTAAACCCTTAGACTGCATCGATCATGAAAAGCTATGAGCTGCTCTGAAAGAAATGGGCGTGCCTTAGCACTTGATTGTCCTGATGTATAACCTGTATTGTGGAGAGGAAGCCACTGTCAGGACAGACTATGGAGAGAGAGAATGGTTTCCTATAGGCAAAGGTGTCGGGCTATGGTGTATTTTAACTCCCTATTTAGTCTGTATGCAGAACATACAAAAAGCTGGGTTAGACTCAGATGAAGGAGGTGAAAACTTATGGGAGAAGTATCAATAACTTAAGCTATGCAGATAACACCATCTTACTGGCAGAAAGTAGCAATGATTTGAAACGACTTCTGATAGAAGTAAAAGAAGAAAATGCTAAAGCAGGACTGCATTTGAACATCAAGAAGACAAAAATCATGACTATAGAAGAATACACGATGAAGACATTGAAATTGTTAAAGAGTTTGCTTACCTTGGTTCAGTCACCAATTCAAATGGAGACTGCAGCCAAGAAATCCAAAGAAGGTGGACTCAGAAGGGCAGCAATGAAAAAATTAGGGAAGATCACCAAGAGCAAAGGCGTGTCATTAGCGAAGATCATCCACACCCCTTGTACTCTGTATGGACGTGAAAGTTGGACAGTGAAGAAGGCTGATAGGAAAAAAATTGGTTCACTTGAAATACGGTGTTGGAGGAGAGCCCTGTGGATACCCTGGACTGCCAGCAAGATGAACAAGTGGGTCCTAGAGTAAATTAAGCCTGAAACATCGATGGAGGCAGAAATGACAAAACTGAAAAAGTTGTCCTACTTCAGGCACATCATGAGAAGGCAGGGTTTTTGAAAAAGACAATACTGTTGGGAAAAACAGGAGGCAGCAGGAAAAGAGGAAGTCCTAATATGAAATGGATTGACTCCATAAAAGAATCCGTAGGCATGATTCTACAGGAGCGGGGCTGCTGACGACAGACACTGTGGACGTCACTCATTCATTGGGTCACCAGGAGTCAGAGCTGACTCAGCGGCACATAATACACAAATTTTAAATGAAACTACGTTTTTCAGCAGTGTGCAGTGTTCTATCAAATGTTCATTAAGTCAAGTTTGCTGACCCTGTTATTTAAATAGTCTGTATCTTTATTGATTGTTTATTCTTACTGAGTTATTTCAAAATCTACCATTGTGCTTGTGGATTTGTTTACCTTTATTTCTTGCATTATTCTTCTAGTAATTACCCCAAGAGATTACAATAGACATCCTTGATGTGTCAAAATCGAATGTTAATTAGTACTTTTATTTCCTCCTGGACAGCATAAGGACCTCAGAATATCATAACTACATGTGTGCCCTTTCTGACTCACATTTGTTGTCATATTTTAATCCTTCAGTTATTTGATCCCAACAAAATAATTAATTATTGTTTCATAATGTCTATACATTTTTATTTTTTATAGACATCATTTTTGTTGCTCTTAATCTTTCCCTGCATCACTGAGTGTCTGTCTACATAGGATCATTTTCCTTGTGCCTGGAAACATCCTTTAGTTATTATTATTTTTTAGTGTGGCTCTTTTGGGGATGAATTGGCTCAGTTTTTGTTTGTCCAAAAATATCTTTATCTTTATTCTTGAATGATATTTTCACTGATTATAAAACTAGATTGCCTTTATTTTCTTCAGCACTTTCAAAGTATCATTCTATTGCAGTGTCTTCCATGGTTTCGGCCACAAGGTCAGTTATTTGTCAAATTGTGGCTTTTTTATAGGTCATCTGTGTTTTTTCCTCTGGATGCTCTTTAGATTTTTTTTTAATGTCTCAACTTTTGAGTACTTTTTTATGAAGCACATACTTGTGGTTTTTAAAATTTTTATTTATTTAATTTTTGGCTTGATGTTCTTAGTGGACCTGGAATATGTGGCTTGATTTTTTTTTTTTTGTCATGTCAGTTTTTAAAGTTTTCATCCTTTATCTCTTCAAATACTTCTCCTGCAGCATTTTTTTTCTTCCATCACTTGGGATTCATATTATAGGTATTCACACCCATTGCTAAAAGTACTCTTTTCCTATAGCTTTACTAGTTCTCTCATTTTCTCTTTAGGTTTTAATATTTTTATAATTTACTTTTCTAAAGTAATGATCAATTATTATCCCTAATATGAATATCTCATACTTTTCCCCTCAAATCTTTAAAACAACTCTGCCGGTACTATTTTTGCCACTTTCACATTTTTACATATTTTTACATTTATTCAAAGAGGTTAACTAACCGGCCCAAGTTTACATAGGTGCCAAGCAACTAAGGCTAAAATTTGAACAAAAGTCCAGTTGATTTAACTTTTCTTTCCCTTCATTATATGACATTATATTTCCTTTTTTTTCTATGTCTGTTTGTCTTTTTCACCTTACTTTTGGAATAGCATGTATATTGATGTATTATCTTAGTCTATCTTAAAATAACATTGTCATTCTACCTGTATTTATTGGATAAACAAGTGTACAAATTTGTGAGCCAAGTATTACTCCCTTAATGAGTTTGTTTTTTATAAGGAAAAAAGAATGTGCACAGTTTATTTTAATAAAGAATGTGAAGAGTTAGTTTCCATGGATTGAAACAAGAAGATAATGTCCCAGCTGATGAGATCAAGAAATAATTCATTGAGTAGGTATAACGTATCATGGAAGAAATGGCAAGGTGACAATTTCCTTTTACTGTGTTCAAGATTAACATGTATATTACACATTTGTTTGTTAATACAAATAAAGAAAACCAATACTAGTGTTTGTGGTAGTCATGTAAGCAGTAAAATAATGTCCATCATGATACGTTATACACATTGATTGAAAAAGTTTTTGGTTTTTTTTCCAGGTTATGTCATTTTTGGCCGCAGTTTTGCATAAAAAGGGAACTCGTGAGGATATTGAAAATAACATGCCAGAGTTTTTACTAAGAAGCCTGAAAAAGGAACCCCCTTCTTCTATAGCAAAAAAGGTAAGCTATCTAGAAGTACACAACTCATGAAGTTGGTATTGCAAAAACATATAGAAAATTTTAAGTATCACACAATATAGTATAAATTTAAAACATAAGAATTTAAAATATTTGTTTTGTAGACCTAATTTTTGAAGGATTATCAATTTCATCCTCAAGTTAAATAAGATCGACTCTCAGAATGGCAAAATACAATTTCAATTTGAACTTGTTTTAGGGTTTCAAATTTTGCTTCTTTAGATTTATATGATTTACTTTAATTAATTTATTTGAATATCCATGAATGTGTACTTAAAGTTAGTTGAAGTTCATTATATTGTTTTTATTTATGTGAGAATGAAAAGGAGACAGTTGTAGATATTGGTAGCAGAGGTGCATCATTGATATATAAAGTTGCTTAGTAGACTCCATCCCCAAAATACGAAACAAATTCTTCTTATACAAGGAACGTTGAAGTTGGAATCAGAAAGACTAAGGTCTAGCTAGGTTTGTCTCTGTCTCTGCCCATGTGAATGCTATTCATGTCCATATGTTAAAAGAGTCTCATATATAGGATTGCTGAAAAGTCCAGGTTTACTCTTGGTTATCATTAGAGGCTTCTCAGTGAACATTTTTGAGAGTGTTGGTTTAAGGTATTATTATTGTTTAAATTCTCTTTATTATTTTAATTTAATGCTGAGTGTCAAATTCAATTTGATCCTAAAAAACAATGATTCTTAATGTGTTTTAAGCCTTCAAGAGTTCAAGTACTGTTTTTAGCCCTGGATTCAGTTGTTCTTTGCTTCTAAATGTCAGTACAGAGATTACATGTATTTTATATATCACTTGTGGCAACTAGTAGACAGAGGAGAGAGAAAAAAATAGGTAAAATAATACTTTAAATATTTTAAAATATTTAAAATATTTTAGAAAGAACAAAAATGGGAGAAGAGAGAAGTAAAGACAGTCATTTGATGGTGTGATGAATATGCTAGTAACTACCTTAGTTGACAACAATGCCTGCCTCTCTTTTCTTCCTTTTTTCCTTCCTGCTGCCCTCCCTCCCGCCCTTCTTTCCTTTCTCTCGCCACACACATAAATTCTTTGCTATAATATGCATTGCTATTTTTCTGCCTCCTTCAGTTAAATTCTTAATTCATTTACTGTATTTTCAGTCTTTTCTTGTATTCTAATAAATTCCACTAGGGCTATAAATGTTCCTTTGAGTACTTACTTTGGCTGCATTCTATAATTTTGGATACATAGTCTTTTCATGATTCTTTTCTAAATTATCCCTCACTTCAGTTTTTGTTCTCCTTTACCCATGTACTATTTAAAAGGAAGTTTTAAATTTTCCAAGTGAATAGATATTATTGGGTGGGGGAGTTCTGGGAGGGCTAACTTTGTTGTTGGTTGCTAGTTTTGTTGCATCAAATAATATAGCCTTGAGGCTGGCTGAATGGCTCAGTTGGTTAAGAGCTCACTCAACAGTGTGAGCTCTGAGCAACAAGGTTGCTGGTTCATTTCCCACATGGGCCCAAACTGAGCGGCCACTGAGCTGCCAACAGGTGGCAGGATGGCTCAAATAAATAAATAAATAAATAAAATTAAAAAAATAATAATATAGCCTTTGCTATTTAATGTGGCTTGTATTATTAAAATTCTTAATACTTGGGTATTTTTTTATTTTATTTTATTTTTTGGTTTATTTGAGCAATTGAATCCTGAGGGAAATGTACTTGTATATATTAAATTTTTGTGCTATGTCTTTCAGCTTTTTAATTTCTTCTTGTGTTTGTACCAGTTTTTGCTTGTTTAACAACTTCAGTTAATTGTTTCATAAATTTTGTGTGCTTGTATATTGCCCTCATGCTGGATTGGTATTTATCTGCATGTAGAATTCTAAGTTCAGAATTTTCTCTTAAGACTTAACAGAGATGATTTTATTGCAGATGAGGATCCAATGCTGAACTGACTTTTTTCCCTTGCAAAGAAATTTTTTTGTTGTTGGAAAGTGTTTAGGACTTTTTTTTATTCATGAAATTCAGAACTCCCCTCAGCCCCAACACTCACTGTAGAATTCTTCTAAAACAGTTACTGTAGTACTTTGTGTAGGGAGAATGGAGTACTGATGCTAGAATCAGTTTCTCTAAAGATAATTAATTGTTCCTCCTTTAATTAATTACTTTGCCATTTCTTTTCATTGTTTTCTTAATTTCTTTTTCAAGTAGTTCATTGCTAGTATATACAAATACAGCTGATCTTTTATATTGATTTTGTATCCAGTAACTCTACTGAATTTGTTTATTAGTTCTTACATATTTTGGTGGAGTCTTTAGGGTTTTCTATATATATAATATCATGTCATCTACAAAAAGAGACAATTTTACTTATTCCTTATCAATTTGGATGCCTTTATTATTTTTTTTCTTACCTAATTGTTCTGGATAAGCTGTCCAATACTATGTTAAGCGAAAGTGGTGATAATGAGCATCTTTGTCTTGTCCTTGTTCTTTCAAGAAAGATTTCCAGCTTTTCACCGCTACGTATGCTGTTAGCTGTGGATTTGTCATATATAGCATTTTTTTATGTTGAAGTACTTTTCTTCTAATTCCTATTTGTTGAGAGTTTTTTATCATTAAAGGATTTTGAATTTTGTCAAATGCTTTTTTTGCATCATATACCTGTTTTTGAATCTATTGAGATGATCATATAATTTTAATCCTTCATTTTGCTAATGTGATGCATCACATTTATTGTTTTGCATGTGTTAAACTATCTTGCATCCCAGGAATAAATTCCATTTGATCATGGCATATGATCCTTTTAATGTACTGTTGAATTCCATTTGTTAATATTTTTGTTGAGCAATTTTGCACCTATTTTCATCAAGGATATTGGGCTGTACATTTCTTTTCTTGTAATGTCCTTGTTTAGTTTTAGTATCAGGGTAATGCTGGACTCATAAAATTAGTTTGGAAGTATTCCTTCCTCTTTTATTTTTTAGAAGAGTTTGAGAAGGACTGGTATTACTTCTTTAAATGTTTGATAGAATTCACCAGTGAAGTCATCCAGTTCTAGATTTTTCTTTGTTGGGAGATTTTTAGTTCCTGATTCAATCTCTTTACTAGTGGTCAGTCTGTTCAGATTTGTTATTTCTTCATGATTCAGTCTTGGTAGGCTGTACTTTTCTAGGTACTTATCCATTTCTTCTAGGTTATCTAATTTGTTGGCATGTAATTGTTCATAGTAGTTTCTTATGATTCTTTGTATTTCTGTGTTATCAGTCATAATGTCTTCTCTTTCATTTCTAGTTTTATTTATTTCAGTCTTCTTTCTTTTCTCTTAGTCTAGCTAAAGGTTTGTCAATTTTGTTTATCTTTTAAAAAAGCAGCTCTGAGTTTCATTGACCTTTTCTATTGTCTTTCTAGCCTCTGTTTCATTTATTTCCCACCCTGACTTTTGTTATTTCCTTCTTTCTGCTAACTTTGGGTTTAATTTGTCCTTTTTCTAGTTTCTGGAGTTGTAAAGTTAGGTTATTTATTTGAAATATATCTTTTGTCTTAATGTGAGTCTTTATGTCTGTGAACTTCCCTCTTAGAACTGCTTTTGCTGCACCACAAAAGTTTTGGTGTGTTTTTTTCATTTTTTCATTTGTCTCAAGATATTTTATTTCCCTTTGACCCACTTGTTGTGGGAGCAAATTGTCTAATCTCCATATATTTTTGAATTTTTCAGTTTTTCTCTTGTAATTGGTTTCTAGTTTCATACAATTGTGGTCAGAAAAGATGTTTGATATGATTTCAGTTTTCTTAAATTTATTAAGACTTGTTTTGTAACCTAACTTATTATCTGTCCTGGTGGATATTCCTTGTGCGCTTGAGAAGAATATGTATTCTGCTGCTAAGGAATGGAATGGACTATATATATATATATATATATATATATATATATATATATATATATATATATGTCAGTTCTATATGTCCTAATGTATAATTTAAGTCCACTGTTTTCTTATTGATTTTCTGTATGGATGATCTCCTATTGTTGAAAGTGGGGAATCGAAGTCCTCTACTATTATTGTAGTGCTATCATTTTCTCTCTTCAAGTTTATTATTCTTTGCTTTATATATTTAGGTGTTCTGATGTTGAGTGCATAAATACTTACAATTGTTATATCCTCGATGATATAATTATCTAATGACCTTTTTGTCTCTCGTTATAGTGTTTGGTTTAAAGTCTATTTTTTCTGATGTAAATATAGGTAATCCTGCTTTCTTTTGATTTCCATTTGCATGGAATATCTTTTTCCATCCCTTCACTTTCATTCTATATATCTTGAAAGCTGATGTAAGTCTCAGGCAGGCAGCATATAATTGGGTCTTTTTTCTGATCCAGTCCTTTCAGCTGCCTTAGCTCTTTTGAGGTGTTTTTTGTTGTTGTTATTGTTGTTTTGTTTGTTGTTGTTAACATTTTTAGGTTCCCTCAACGAAAACTGACTTTTTGTTTTTGAAGTGTTCCCTTACATAGGTATAGGATGAATTTCTCAGTTCTTCAAGTATGCCAGTTCTCGTGTGCTCTCACACTGTTTTGACTGGCCAGGCATTTCACTACTATTATTGGTTTATTTTTATTTTTGTTATTTCATTGGCATCAATAAATAAAAAAATAGTCAATCATTTGAACTGCTCCATGAAGAAAGTTTTTAATGAGATTACCAGTGACACCTTACAGTATATCCCAGAAGTAAATCAAAACAAAAATTATAATTTTGTGTGGTGAAATTCTTAAAAGAAAAATTTATATTGATCCATTTAACACTTTGTGCATTTTTCAAAGACAGTCTAGAGAAGAAATAAATTCCTTTATATTTATTATGCTAGTGCCATAATTGCACTGGAGTCCTATAAAATTAATGTTGAAACTCCTTGAAAATATCCTCTTAATTAATTAAATTTATAAATTAAGGGATGGTAGGTTTGTGGTATGTGTGTGTGATATGATACGTCTCATATACATTGTAAAACTTTTCAATAAATCATCTAAGAATGAGTGAAATAGATGTTTTATGCCAAGAATACATTTCTAAAGGAAAAGACACAAACTATGCATTTCCAATGTTAATTCTTAGAAGCTTCTTTAGATTTAGGCTAAGATTGGAATCCAGTCTTTATGAAAATGAATCATAGTAAATTCATTTTAAAATATTACTATCTAAATTTTATTTTCTAACTGGTGTGGTTTTATATATATTAAAGCCATATATATATATTTTTTGTTTTGTTTGTTTGTTTGTTTTGTTTTGTTTTGTTTGTGTTTTTGTTTTTTTAGCTGAGCCATCCTGCCACCTGTTGGCAGCTCAGCGGCTGCTCAGCTCGGGCCAGGACTTGAACCGCTGTTGCTCAGAGCTCAAACTCTTGAGTGAGCTCTTAACCAACTGAGCCACTCAGCCGGCCCTTAAAGCCATATATATTTTATAAGTTCCACTTTTTAAATTTTTTTACTGTTCATAATAGTTGATTTACTTATGTTTTGTGCAGATAATTATAATTTTACTTGTTACCATTCTCATATTTTATTTCTTCTCTTGCTTAATTGTAAGATTTTATATTTATTGATTTGCTATCCATTGATATAAGTGATATTGATCTGTAATTTTCTGTTATGATAGAATGTTTGTCAAGTTTTGGTAATATTATTATGCTGTTTTTCTAAAAAAGTTTGGGATTCTAGATTTGGATGACTAGAGTGGATTCTAAACTTAAATTCCCATATATAAACTAGCCATAGCATATCAAAGGAAAAGTTATTAGCAACTGTGCACAACAGGTATAAATTAGATTGGGTATTTTTAAAAGAATTAAGATTGTGGAGGTTATTGCAAGGAATATTCTTTAGAACTTTGTTGTTCAGTTGTACACTTGCTATACAGTTGTGCCTTGTGTGCAGGTGATTGGTTCCAGAGCCCCTTGTGGATACAAAATCCGCAGATTCTCAAGTCCCTTATATAAAATGGCGTAGAATAATACAGTCGACCCTCCATATCCTCTGATTCCCAACTGCAGATCAAAATATTGTTTTTTGATCCACAGTTGGTTGAATCCACAGATCTGAAACCCAGGGATATAGGGGGCTAACTGTAAAGGTATATTTATTGAAAAAAATCTGCGTGGATGTAGACCCATGCAGTTCAAACATGTTCACGGGTCAATGATATAGCAAACATTCCAATTTTATGGTGTGTAATTTCTCTCTGTTAAGGTATGTTTTATTTTTCACTTTGATTTCTCACTTCCTCCCTGTGAAACCTTTGTTTCAGCTCTGTTGGTCTGTCATTGTCCTCTGAATATACGAGTAAAGTGCTATTCCTACCTTGGCATTGACATATATGGTTTCATTTATTATTTTATTTAATTGAACACCTTTGTTTTCTAAGCACAATACAAAGTACTAGAGTAACAGTGGTAAATAAAATTCTGTGTCTCAGACTTAAGCTGCTAATATGACGTGGTGTATCGTGGTGGTTAAGAGTTTTGGAATTAGATGGATGTGGGTTCAAATACTTCCTTTGCCAGTTAATAGCACTATGACGTTGCACATGTTATTTAACATCTCTACACCTTAGTTTTTTCATCTCTAAAAAGGAAATACTAAATATTTCTACTTTACAGCATTTCTATATAAAGTTTCTATATTAATGTGAGTGAACTTCTTTGCATTGTCATTGACTCACAGTAAGTGCTCAGTAATTATTATGGTAATTATTGTTAAAATTATAACTACTTCTACAGAATCATCACACATGAAACATCTTTGGGTGGCTTGTCACAGTCCATACCACATCATTTTTTTAAAGCCATAGTGCCTGAAGAATCAAACTTTAAAAGCCTGAGCCTCAATAATTGAATTAGATTTGTTGAAAGAGATAAAAATAATTCAGTATTCTTTAGTTGCACTATTAAACATGGCCTCTTAATTTTAATAACATTTAAGTGAGCAATTTTTAATTTTATTTGTATTATATTTTAGATTTAGTTTTTAAAATTGCTTCTTAGCTTCAGAATAAAAAATAGAATTTCAGTTGGACACTGTTTTCCATTTTATTATTTGGTTTCCTTTGCTCAAGAAAGACTTATTAAATGAAATATTATTTACAGCATGGTAGTAAACATTTTAAATTCTTATATACTTTCTCTGGACTTTGCAAATGGCATAACTCAGTTCTGTGACCTCTTTTAATATTA
This sequence comes from Hipposideros armiger, assembly GCF_001890085.2. Classification (NCBI taxonomy): domain Eukaryota; kingdom Metazoa; phylum Chordata; class Mammalia; order Chiroptera; family Hipposideridae; genus Hipposideros; species Hipposideros armiger. The sequence goes on along the minus strand of NW_017731949.1, from coordinate 898,675 downwards.
AAACAAGTTATTGAACAATTTGATTTACCTTTCACGATTTTGAAGACCAATAATGACTGTAAGAAATGTATGAATTTTCAAACCTATTCTGGAATCTTAGAGCTGTTTCTAGAAATTTTCAAATTCATGCACCATTGATGAATGACCCCCTCAAGTGGAAAACTGCTCAAAGTGCTCAGATGGACTTTGGATCCAACATTTTCATCTTGTAATATACAAAAAAAAGAGGGGACACTATAATTGGACTTAGTCTTAGAGCCCTAGTTTCATATTTGAAGGTAGGAGAAAAATGGAAGTCATAGGATAAACTCAGCCAGAAGACAAAGGTATTTGAGGTGAATCAAGTATGACAAGAGCACTTACAATATATGCTCCATGAGGCGTGGTAAACAGGAATTCCCACGTTTAGTAGGTTAATCTGTTCTTTTTCATCTTTCTCTTTTGAAAACAGTCACAGATTTGACATCTTATAGCTGTAAAATGGTCTTGCTGAAATATATCACAGAAGAGAGGGAGGGATTTAGAATAGTATTGTATTTTTTTTTTTGTTAAACTGAACAATTTTAGTATAGTTAATTGGTTCATCTTTATCAAGTAGGACAAGTATGCAACTTTAGAAAACAAACTTAAGCGTATAATCCTACAAAATATAATAACTTAGGAGTAGTGGGAATGGTGATAAATAAAAACATTAAGAATTAAAATAGTTGATGACAGCAGGACTTAGGAATAGTACAGGAAAGGTCAGTGGAACTTAGAAACATTCATGTGAAGACTAAACAGAGATACGTTGGTAAGTGTGACAAGGACTGCTTTTGGAGGGTTAGGGCAGAAGCCCTATTTACATGAGTTCAAGACAGAATAGGAGGAAAGTCAGCAGAGACAATAAGTATTGATAACTTCTGAGGGTCACTGTTAGGAAGGAAGTAAAACAATGAGGGAAAGCTAGAGAGAGATGTAGGGTTAAAGAAGAGTTTTGTTGTTGTTGTTGTGTTTTGTGTTGTTTTTTTTTTGTGTGTGTGTGGTATTGTTTTGTTTTTTTAACCCTGGGGATTATTAGAACATGTTTACTTGTGGATGGATGTTGGCAATTAAAAAGGGAAAGTTAGTCATGTAGGAGAGATTGTGGGCGATTTCTCCAGCGTTTTCTTTAGGTTGGCAAGAAGTGATAGGAGCTACTGTGTATGTTCAGGGTTTGTCTTTAGATAAGAACATGGAAAGTTCATCCATGGTAACTGTGGGAAGGAAGAATATATGGAAATAAATATAGGTAGGTAATGGATATACAGGCTCACCTCAGAGATATTGTGGATTTGGTTCCAGACCACTACAATAAAGTGAGTATTGCAGTAAAGGGAGTCATAATCTTTTTGCTGGTGGAAAGTCATGCCTTCATTTTGTAAAAAAAACAGTATCTAGGGAGTGCAAAAAACGAGGTATGCCTATAAAGGTGAGAGGGATGAAGGTTTCCTCCTTCTCCTCCTCCTCATCCTCCTCCGCCTTTTTTTACAACACTTTATTTATTTATATTCCTTGCTCTCTGTCTTCACCTGCTGATATCTCTATGATGTGAATGTTGATATTTTTTATGTTGTCCCAGAGGCCCCTTAAACGATCCTCATTTTTTTGGATTCTTTTTTCTGTTCTGATTCGGTGTTTTCTGCTATTTTATCTTATAAATCGCCGATTCAGTCCTCTGCTTCATCTAATATGTTGATTCCCTCTAATGTATTCTTTTTTTAAAAAAGATTTTATTGGGGAATTGGGGGAGGGAACAGTGTTGGGGAATCAGGGAAGGGGAACAGACAAGTTGCTGTCCTTTGGTTCTTCAGTCTAGTTGTGGAGGACGTCATTTCACTGGCCCATGTTGGTATTGTGATCATCTCACTCTTCCAGGTTGAGGCAGATTGGTCACCGGCCATTGGACAGCCGCTCACGGCAACTGCTGGCCACTCATGGTAGCTCACAGCAGCCCACTGCAGCCCTACTGCAGCCTACGCTGTCACTGGCAACTCACGGCAGCCCAGCTCCAGGTCAGGCTGTTGTTCACCATCTTAGCTGTAGAGGGCGCGGTGTCACTGGCCCATGTGGGATCCAAACCGGCGGCCCTGTTGCTCAGAGCTTGCGCTGCCAAGCCAACTCTTAACCAACGAGTCACTCGGCAGGCCCTAATGTATTCTTTATTTCAGTTATTGTATTCTTCATTTCCGACTGGTTCTTTTTTATGTTTTCTATCTTCATTTTTATGTTTCCTATCTCTTTGTTGAAGTTTTCTCTGATATCACTGAGCATCCTTATAAGAAGTGTTTTTAACTCTGTATCTGGTAGATTGCTTGTCTACATTTTGTTTAGTTAATTTTCTGGAGTTTTGTTCTCTTTCATTTGGTAGAGCTGCTATGTGTCCCAGTCTTAGTAGAGTGGCCTTAACTACTAGGCACACTGTAGGGCCCAGTGGCGCAGTCTCCCTGGTCACCTGAGCTGGGTGCTGCAGGTATGTCCCTTGTGTGGGTTGTGTGTGACCTCCTGTTGTAGTTGAGTCTTGGTTGCTGTTTGCATGTCAGTGAGAGGGATTGACCATTGGAGTTGATTGACTGTGAGGACTGGCCATGACTACAGTGGAGGAACTGTGGAGCAGGGGTTGACCCGAGGGAGCACGATTCCCTTTGCAGGGCTCTGGTGCCTGTGCAGTCTGCTCTTTGGGTGTGTCATCCATAGAGGCAGCCAGGTGGTACTCTGGCTCAGTTTGAAGCCAGCCACCAGGCATGCTGGCTCCAGGGCCTGCTAGACAGTCGGGGGAGAGTACCCGCTACAGGCCAAGTTCAGCCTCAGCTTTTGCTCTGCCTGGGGCCACCTGGCATGGACCACAAAGCAGATGGTTGCTACCTGTGCTGGCCTTAGAGGCACCTGGGAGAGGCCAAGGTGCTAATCAAGGCTGGCTGCTGCCAATGCTGGGCTTAGGGTTGCTCAGCAAGAGGTACAGGGCACACGGAAACCAGATGCTGCTTGTTTGGGGTTTGTGAATCTTTGATAGATTTTGGGAAAGTCTGCAGCATGTGCTAAGACAGGCTGTTTGTATGGAAAAGGCACTGGAAGTGGCCTGGGTGGGCCTGCAAGTTGGCTGGGGGGAGGGGGTCTCAGGTAATCACCAAGGTCAGGCAGACTGTGTTAGCCAGGTTGATGGAGACTCTGATAGGGTGCCTGCCTACAAGTGCACACTGGGAGTGGGGGGGCTCAACAAAGGAACAATGGCTTCTGCCAGCACTTCTGTCTGTGAGAAAGCTGCCTCTCCAGCCCTCCCCTTGAAGCCAAACAATTCAGTCCCAACCAAATGTCCCTGGCACTTTTTGAGCTGCTGCCCTAGCGCTAGAGCTCAGAACAAGTGAGTCTATCACTGAGTAAGTCTGAGCATAGACCCTTTAAGAGGAGCACCTGGGAGTGCAGCACCCTCCATCTCACTCAGCCACAATCGCCACTGTTTTTCACAGGTAGAAGTTTTAGGGACTTCTTTTCTTGACATGGGAACCCTGGGCTGGGGAGCCTGGTATAGAGGTGAGACCCCTCACTCCTCAGAGAGTACCTACACAGCCAAAATATCCATCCCAATTTTCTACTGCCACATGCAGGCGTGGGATCAGCCCATTCTGTGCCTCCTCCCCTCCTACCAGTCTACAGATAGCTTCTTCTGTATGTTCTTAGTCATAGGACTTCTGTTCAGCTAGACTTTGGGAGATTCTTAATTATGGTTGTTCTATAGTTTAGTTATAATTTTGAGATGGTCGTTAGGGAATGCAAGCACAGCATTTACATACTCTGCCATCTTAACTAGAAAAGGAGGTTTTCTTCTAATTGCTTTGATTTTCCAGTGAGTTTTCCAGGTTTTCAACTAACAGTATCTGAGAGGGGGGAAGGAAATGGAGTAGGAAGATGAAAAGGAAAGAGAGCTCCAGAAGACCATATATATAAAAAAAAATACCTGGTCTGCTTTGCATATTTATGCTACCCGCTTGGCTCTTGAAGTTGTTATTGGGATCCTGATTATACTGTTTTCTCCATTTTGTAAAATTACTTGTCTCTTCTCTCTCAACTCCTTTCTGAAGGGGAAATAAAAAAATAGCTGTTCCTTTGAGCAAGGTTAAGTATTTGTCATAATAAAAAGCTAAGTAAACAATAAAGGTTTTTTTGATCTTCTATGTCCAGATATACCCAGATTCTCAGTTGTATTTATTATTAACTACAGTGCCAAAAATTAAAGAATAAAGCTATTGATATTCTGGATTTCACTTTAGAGTTTTTTCATTTTTAAAAAATATATCAGAAAATTTTTTTCTTCTTTTAGATGTTCTTAATAGTTGCTCCTCTTTCTGTCCTGTACAACTGGAAAGATGAATTGGACACCTGGGGTTATTTCAGAGTCACTGTATTACATGGTAACAAGAAAGACAATGAACTGATTCGTGTAAAGCAGAGGAAATGCGAGATTGCTCTAACAACTTATGAAACACTGCGCTTATGTCTGGATGAACTTAACAGGTAATGGCAATAATGAGAATGATTACGTTAATATTCTGCTTACATCAATTGTATTTATCCCTTTATATTGTTATTTTTTAAAGCTCTAAATATTCTTCAGCATGATTTAATTTCATTTCAGAATTATTGATATAGTCTATAATAATTAACTTATTTTCTAAGGAGGAAAAACTTGCATCAGATTTCCCTCAGTTTCTTATTTTATTTCCTCTTTGACCTGTCTGAAGCAGTGCCTGTTAAAGAATGATAAGACTTCGTCTAAATACAACCTTTTATGCATATGCCTCAAGACTAAGGCAGTGATTTTCTTGAGTGATTTTAATTATGTGAGTCTGTTGTGAATGTAGACGGGCAAAAAATCCATGCTTATTGAGAACCACTGTTCCAATTTCCCTGCATCCTTGTCAGTACTTGATATTGTCAGTCTTTTTTTATTATAGTCATTTAAATGGATCTGTAGTGGTATCTTATGGTTTTACTTTGCATTTCTCTAATGACTAATGATGTTGAGAACCTTTTCATGTGCTTATTTGCCATTTGTATTATATTTCCATTGGTGAAATGTCTATTAAAATCTCTTCCTCCAGCTTTTGAATTGGATGTTTTAGCTTGTGTTGAGTTGTAATAGTTCTGTATTTATTCTTTATACAGGTTCCTTACCAGGTTATGATTTGCAAATATTTTGTTCCAGTCTATAGCATATCTTTTCATCTTTTTTTTTTTTTAAAGATTTTTTATTGGGGAATCGGGGGGATGGGAACAGTGCTGGGGAATTGGGGGAAGGGGAACAGACAAGTTGCTGTCGTTTTGTTCTTCAGTCTAGTTGTGGAGGACGTTGCTCACTGGCCCAAGTTGGCACCATCATTGCGCTCTTCCCGGGCGAGGCAGATCAGTCGCCAGCTTCTGGACGGCCGCTCACTGCGGCTGCTGGCTACATACAGTAGCCCATGGCAACCCACTGCCACAGGGGCTGCAGCCTACACCATCGCTGTCGACTCACAGCAGCCCAGCTCCAGGTTGAGCTGTTGTTCAGCATCTTAGCTGTGGAGGGCAGTGTCACTGGCCCTCATATGTGGGATCTGAACCGGGGCCCTCTGGCGTCCCAAGCCAGCTCTTAACCATCGCGCCACTCGGCCGGCCCTCTTTTCATCTTTTTAATGGTATCTTTGGAAGAGCAATAAAGTCTAACTGATCAATTTTTTTTAATAGTAACCATGCTTTTGGTATCATTTCTAAGAAATTGTATGCCTTACCAAAAGTCACAAAATTTTTTTCCTATGTTTTATAACTTTAGCTCTTATGTCTAGTTCTGCGACCTATTGTGAGTTATTTTTTGTGTATGGCATGAAATGTGAGGGCACAGGAAACATGTTTTCTCCCACCTTCTAAGTTCTTCTAGTTGGGCTAATAATCAAATTGACATGAGACAGATTAATGGAGAAAATGCCCAAAATTTATTATGGACATACATTCAGGGGTGCCATAACATATGAAACCTGAAAATGCATTGGACAGTTGAGTCATTTTGGACAAAGAAGGCGGGCAGAGGTCTGGGATTTCAAAGGGAAAATAGGCAATTTAAATATGTGGTAAACAAATTTCTTGCTGGATCAGCCAGAAACAATGGGACATAAAGAATTTAGTGAACAGAATTTGGTTGGGTCCTCCCTGTCTGCCACACTTGATTCATATGTGCAAAGGTGATTACACTAAGGTGAATATGCTAAGGTTCCCTTCCAGAAGCAGGTTTTTCTATCTGAATTCCTTTAGGCAAGAAGGGGGAGAATCAAAGATTCTTTCCAAGACTTTTGTTTCTTAATAACCAGCTTAAAGCCAATATCCCAAAGGCATATTTTAGGGTAGCAAAATTTTTGTTCCCCTCAGAGGTGAGTCTAAATTAATTTTCTTTCATAGAACTCTTCCCTGGGCTCTTATTTATCAAATGTTTTATACTCAGTTATAATCAGTTCTTGATGATGCTCAAATTCTCTGATTAGCCTGGATCCTGTGTCCTTTGGACTGTCCCCATTTGTCTTTGTGTACATCTGTGCTTTCAGTATTTCCCCTGCTGCACATCTGAAATCAACCTTTTCTCCATGGGGCTCTGGTTCCTTTTAGTGGATTGACTGCGATGGGTGCTCATTTCTACTGGGGTAACAATCACTCTAAACCTTTTTGGCAGGCAGAGCTATATAATAAAAAATCACCAGTTAATATTGCTTTCATTCAGATTTAACATTGCATGTTTTGATTCATATATTTTATATTTATTTCTCTGGTTTATTACTTAAACAATTCTTTTGTAATTTTTTAAATGAGTTTTTTTTTTTATTCCACTATCACTAAACAGAATCTCTATACTCTTTTGTCTCTATGCACATTTTGCTTTTGTGGACTGTCCAGACCTGTGACCATTTAACCAACTATGGAATCATCAAAGAGTAAAGAGGGAAAAAACTCAAACTTTGGTTGAGAAAGCTGCTTTCTAAAATTTGTATAGGCTAAGAAAGGAAAGTTTTCTCAACCTCTCCCCGCTTTTTTCTCACTTAATAGCTTGCCATGGTCAGCTGTCATTGTGGATGAAGCTCACAGAATCAAGAATCCAAAAGCTAGAGTAACAGAAGTTATGAAAGCTTTAAAATGTAATGTTCGCATTGGCCTCACTGGAACCATTCTTCAGAACAACATGAAAGAACTGTGGTGTGTTATGGACTGGTGAGTGAAAACACTTTTTATTTTGGGGGAAATTATTTAATACATCTTTAATGTTACCTTGTTTGCTAATTATTAGTTTCTGGGGGGAAAAACATAATTATTTATGTATTTACAGAAGAGTTTGATCTCAAACATAGTATATAGAATAGAGAGTCCCGTGAAACCTATCTTTATATATTACTCTTGGTCCCTGAAGTAAATATCTGAACTAATTTACCAATTCTATCATCACTTTATAGTTATTTACTGAAACTGTCATAAAGAAAGAATGGTTGGTTTGCTTGCCTTTTGTCATGGTTGTCATTAACAAATAAGTGCCTAAGAATATTTCTTAGAAGCAAAAAAGAAAGCCAATGTTTTTCTTTTTAGATGATGAAATAAAGCCCTAACATTTTTCTTATTGCCTTTATGAAGGGCTGTGCCAGGACTATTAGGTAGCAGGATCCAGTTCAAGAAGCAGTTTTCTGATCCAGTAGAACATGGTCAGAGACACACAGCAACAAAAAGAGAACTAGCTACTGGCCGAAAAGCCATGCAAAGGCTTGCAAAAAAGATGTCAGGATGGTTCCTGAGGCGTACAAAAACTTTAATCAAGGATCAGTTGCCTAACAAGGAAGACCGGGTGAGGATCGCATTTGTATATATTATTAATTTGTTGTTGTGTTTTATGTTTTCCTGAAAAAACACATTTTCAGTAGAAAATCTGTCGCCTGTGGTATTTTATCAGTATAGTTTTTTTGCCTTTTACTCAGTGTGAAAAAAATTGTTATATGCCAAATTTCAGAAAACATTAATTGAGCCCAGTCATTTTTCTTACTAGCTTTATTTACTAAGCTGTCAGCTAACAGGTTTATTGTTAGTATACATTAAGCTCATTTCTCTTATTTTAGAACAAAAAGACTTTTGATATCATTCTTCCTCAATGAAGAAAGAAGAGCTTCTCTCTCTAATGTCTTTTCTGTTTGTATTTTATCCTTCCTATACTGTCTACTCTCTACAATTCAGTATATTCTTTGGCACCTTAACTCTAGCTACAGGACCAGAGTGGTTAAAAGCTTTATATTATTATAGGTTTGTTGCTTGTAGAATGCTATTTGCTGTGACATGACTAACCTAATTTTACAACTCTGTAGGAAAATTACAATTAAATTCTATTAATTGTTTAAGGAAATGTGAGGAGTTGACCGTAAGAGGATTTTTTTTTTAATATAGTGTTTCTCTTTTATAGTTTTTAATCTTATGGTTCTTTTAGCTCAGGCAATGGAATAAAGGTTCTATAAATTACCGTGAACGAAATCTAACTAATGTTGTCCCACATAAGACCAATCCTATCAAATGCCTTCTAGTCTTAAAATATCCTGTTGAAAGGAAAATATGGTACTGACATGCAAGTTGGGGAAATTAATATGACATTTGACTTTTGACCTGAAGCAAATATTGTTATTTCATTGGAAAATTTGATGAACCTCCACTTTTTGAAAATATTTTGTGCAATTTAATGTATATTGTTTAGTTGTCTATCTATAGTAGTAGGAAAAACAAACCATAAAAATAGGAAAAGAGAGTTACACATAGAAATTTAGAACTTGGGCTCTGAAATCAAATGCCATAGGTTTGAACCCTGCCTCCTCTACTTATGAATTGTATGATCTTGAGCAATTTGTTAAGTCTCTCAAACCTTGGTTTCTTTATCTGTTACATGGGAGTGATGATAACATGTCTTCCTCACATGGTTGCTCTGAAATGTGTGACATATAAGAAGTGTTCAGTAAATGTTATTACATGTTTTAATAATACCAACTCAACAATCAAATACTTAGGAATAAATGTAACCAAGAATGTGAAAAGACCTATACACTAAAAACTGTAAGACATTAGTGAAAGTTGAAAAAGACACAAATAAATGGAAAGATATCCCATGTTTGTGGGTTGGAAGAATTAATATTGTTAAAAATATCCATCTACCCAAAGCCATCTATAGAGTTAATGCAGTCCCTATCAAAATTCCAGTTGCATTTTTCACAGAAACAAAAATGAAATCCTAAATCATAGTGAACCACAAAGACCCCAAATAGCCAAAGCAATCTTGAGAAAGAAAAATAAAACTGGAAGCATCACATTTCCTGATTTCAAACTATACTACAAAGCTATAGTAATCAAAACAGTATGGTACTGGAATAAAACCGGACATGTAGACCAATGAAATATAATAGAGAGCCCAGCAATAAATCCATGCATATACAGTCAACTAATGTTTGACAAGGAAGCCAAGAATACTCAGTGGAGAAAAGATAGTCTTTTCCAGTAAAATCTGCTGGGAAAATTGGGTATTCACATGGGATAGGATGAAATTGGGCTCCTATATTATACCAAACTCACAAAAATTAACTCAAAATGGATTAAAGACTTAAGTGTAAGATGTAAGACCTGAAGCTGTAAAACTCCTAGCAGAAAACATAGGGAAAGAGCTTTTTGACATTCGTCTTGGTAATGATTTTTTGAATGTGACACCCAAAATATAAGCAACAAAAACAAAAATAAACAAGTGAGATTACATCAAACTAAAAAACTACAGCAAAAGAAACAATCAACAAATGAAGAGGAAACCTATAGAATGGGAGAAAATATTTGCAAACCGTATACCTGATAAGAGGTTATTATCCAAAATACATAAGGGATTTATACAGCTCAATAGCAATAATAATAATAATAAATAAATAAATAATACTCTGATTAAACAATGGACAGAGGATCTGAATAGACATTTTTCTAAAGAAGACATACAAATGGCCAACAGGTACATGAAAGGATGCTTAATATCACTAATCATCAGGGAAATGCAAATCAAAACCACAATGTGGTGTAACCTCATACCTGTTAGAATTGCAGTTATAAAAAAGATGAGAGATAAAAAGTGTTAGTGATGATGTGAAGCAAAGTGAACCCTTGTGCACAGCTGGTGGGAATATAAATTGGTAGAGCTACTATGCAAAACAGTATGGCGGCTCCTCAAAAAACTAAAAATAGAACTACCATATGGCCTAGCAGTTCCACTTCTAGGTGTATATCCAAGGGAATGAAATTACTTTTGTAGAGATACCTGAATTCCCATGTTCATTGCTGCAGTATTCACAGTAAGGAAGACATGGAAACATCTTAAGAGTCTGTTGACAGATTAATGGATAAAGAAAATGTGATATGTAGATATAGTAATAAATATAATGGAATATGATTCATCCATAAAAAAGAAGGAAATTTGTCATTTGTGACAACATAGATGGGTCTTGAAGGCATTATGCTAAGTGAAATAAGTCAGACAAAGACAAATACTGTATGATTGCACTCGTATGTGGAATATTTTTTTTTAAAAGCCACACTCAGTGACAGAGGGAATGGAGAGATATTAGTCAAAGGGTACAAACTTCCAGTTACAAGATGCATAATGGGGATCTAATGTATAACATGGTCACTATAGTTAACAATACTGGATTGTATACATGAAAGTTGCTAAAAGAATGATAGATCTTAAAAGTTCTCACCACACACACACAAAAAAAATGCCATTATGTGAAGTGATGGATATGTTAACCAATCTTATTGTTATGGTAATAATTTTGCAATATATGTTTGAAATCATCACATTGTTCACCTTAAAGTTACACAATATTATATGTCAATTATATCTCAATAAAGCTGGGAAAAATAATAACTCAGAATCCCCTCCATACCTTAATCATTGACCTCCATCTTCTATATTCTTTTTATTCTTATATGTACTTTTATATTCAAGTAGAGTCAAGATATAGCTAATATTTTATGTATAGTTTTTTTTTTTAATCTAGCATTGTTTTATATAGACTTCCCTGTATTTGCTTGGATGCACAAATTTGTCTTTTTTTTGGCAATAATATTCTGTTGCAGTGATATATATACATATTTATAAATAGATGGTTTTTCCCTATTATTCACATTCCTCAAAGTCCTATTATCAGTATCTTTAGTTTTATGACCCTGCTTATAAACGGCTATAGCTGAAAGAATTTTACCAATTTCCAGTGCTACAGGAAACATAAGGTAATTGTATCCCCCATAACTTATGGCATTATTTTATCATATTTTTTTAATCTTTGAATTTGGGCAGAAACTAACAACTTGTAATTGCTTTTATGTATATTTACTTAATGCTTATCATTACTAATTTTAGGAATTTATAACAAGATATTCAATATAAATACTTTATCTTGTTTTCAGTAATATGAAGTTTGGGGTATTTTTCTGTTTTCCAAATAATTCAGTAATTGTAATTCATACTATTGTTCTAAAAGCTTCCACTTTTTTTCTTATCTATGATAGTTTTTTATTTGAGCTTTAACAATTTATTTGCATAATAGACTAATAATTTGCAATCCTGAAAAGAGCCACAATTTTTGAGAAATATATAAGGAAATCACATAACTTGTTTTTCATATTTTGTTCCTTTTAATTAAAAAACAAAGATTTATTTGAATATAAAGATAATTTGTATAGTTTAGTGTAGGTTGCTGGCAAAGAATATAGGCGATTTGGGAGAAGCTACCATAATGATGTATTTATAAGAAGAATAAATTAGCTTATGAGTAATTTTTACTGTAACGTTCTATGAAATCTGATGAGTATTGTGATTATTAATGCTATAAAAAACATACTAATAATTACCGGTGTTTTTGTTGGCAGATGGTGTATTGTTCTCTGACGGATTTTCAGAAAGCTGTCTATGAAGCAGTATTAGAAACAGAAGATGTGACTTTGATACTTCAATCCTCTGATCCTTGTACCTGCAGCAGTGGCCGAAAAAGGAGGAATTGTTGTTATAAGGCAAGCATTTCAGTATGATAGCTTTACTAGCTTGTTTTCATTACATAGTATTCTGTTCTAGTGTCAGAGTAAGTAGCAGATAAAATAACTTTTCCTCAGATAGTTCTTTAACTTTAGAAGCCATGAGTTAATAAAAAGGGAAAGCTTTACAAAATATTTGTCAATTCAAAAATATTTTTCAATATCAAATAGTAATCACAGTTAAATACAATATTGAAATATCTTTAAAAAACTAGTTTTTGAAAGTAGCTTCAGTTTGATATCCTCCATTCAACTTTTATTGGGAAGTATCCCACTTTCATCTTGAAATTTCATTCATTGTCAGGAAGTCTCTCATTATCCACTAATAGTAAACTTACTCTTTCATAGCAGGCTGAAAATATTATTCTGATGTGAGGTGTAGTATTATTTTAATAGAAACTGTGTACAGTATAGTATTTTATTTAGAAACAAATATTTTTTTGGGTTTTTTTTACGTTATATCTATATATCCTGCCCTTTTTTAACCTCTATTTTATTATCAAGTTATGTGTCACATAACTTGGTACGTAGAAGGACCCTAAATAAATACTTATCTAGATCAATATTTATTCTATCTCTTATTTATTTTGCTGTTTTTAACCACTTCACTTTTTTTGTAATAGCCCAGATTCCTAGGAAACCTTGGAATGTAAATGAGAGGAGTTTTATTGCCAGGAGCCTCATATGACAGCACTTCTATCACTGTGTACCATGAGGATAAATATTGTTTCTGGAATCAGGACTTTTTCCCTTCTTTTATTAAAAACATCACTGTATTATGGTTCACCAAAAGTATGATTCCATATTAGTGATTCATGGATATTTTGTATAAACTATTGACTATCATTTTCTCAGAATGTATTGTGCCAATAATAGTAACCTGATAATAAATATTATTAAGTGATATGTTTTGTGATTTAAGTAGTTACATAGCCATATTAGTCCCTTGCTTATTTTTATTTTCTTTGTTTTTCTGGTTACAGACCAATTCACATGGTGAAACAGTGAAAACCTTGTATTTCAGTTACCTTGCTGTCCTTCAGAAGGTAGCTAACCACGTCGCATTACTACAGGCTGCAAGGACATCCAGACAACAGGTTTGGGTGGCTGTTAAAATCTTTTTGTGGTGCTACTTGGTAGAAATATTTTATATTTAGTATAAAATTTCTTAACCAAATATCCTTAAGTTATTTTTGTATGAAATTTAAAAGGAAACTTGCTCAGCTTTTAATTTAGGTGTCGAACAAATATATGCACTTAAGTTTTTAATCAAAGCGAGAAAATTTAAGCTTAGATTAAAATAACTTATTTTTTAAATTTTATTTTCAATTTGTACAGGTTTGAGTGTGTGAAGTTGATATTTCTTTTCTTCTACCTCTTCTCTTTAAGGAAACACTGATCAAAAGGATATGTGATCAGGTATTTTCCAGATTCCCAGATTTCGTGCAGAAAAGCAAAGATGCAGCCTTTCAAACACTTTCTGACCCAAAATACAGTGGGAAAATGAAGGTAAGTGCTCTTCTTCCAGGTCATATGGACATAAGGATGATATACAAAATATTTATCAAGTGGTATGACAGGGACGCCAACTAATCAGAACAGATGCCCCATCATTCAGAGGAGATGATGGCCAGAGACAACTGGTATAGTTGTATCTGCATTTAGAAGCTCATTATGAACTCTACACCTGATGGTTTCTCAGTTAGAAGTACATGAAATATACTTCAAACTTCCCTATTGATGTATTGGATTCATGCTCTCTTAAAAATGTATGCTGTTCCCACATGTGTAATAATTTGTCTTCAAATGTTTAGGAGATAATCTACCACAGATATAAATGCTAATGCCAAATAGGAAGGTGAGGATAGGTAGGAGCCCGGAATTAGAGAGACGAGCTTCTGGAAGAGTTTTCTAAGAGTTCTCTATGAGAACTCTAATAAGAGTTTTCAAGGCCTCTGTGTCTAGACTGAATTTTCTGCCTCTTGCTTGTACTTGTTTGTAGATTGTAAGGTCGCTAAATCTTCTCTTTTGTGGTGAGGGAGCATTTGTTTTACACTGGGAAACTGATCTGTAGTGCTGCTCTTGGTGATCTGTTACTGAAAGAGTGGTGTGAAAAGTAAGGCTAGATTCTCCAACCATGACCTAGGCCTCTGGGCATTGCTCATCACAGCTGCATGAAATGCTGA
>NW_017731949.1:881354-884139 GCF_001890085.2 Hipposideros armiger | reverse complement strand
TGGCTGCTGGCCGCTCACGCTGGCTGCTGGCTACACATGGTAGCTGCTGGCTACACCCGGTAGCCCATGGCAACCCACTGCCACAGGGGCTGCAGCCTAAGCCGTCGCCGGCGACTCACGGGCAGCCCAGCTCCAGGTTGAGCTGTTGTTCAGCATCTTAGCTGTGGAGGGCAGTGTCACTGGCCTTCCTATGTGGGATCCGAACCAGGGCCCTTTGGCATCCCAAGCCAGTTCTTAACCATCGCGCCACTTGTCCAGCCCAAACTTTATGTATTAATTAAGAAAAAGTATGTTATTTCTTTGGCAATAAATAAATAAATAAATAAATTAATTAATTAATAGGAGGTAATACGAAGTAGTTTTTTTTTTCTCTTTAAAATCGTACAAATATTTTTAGTAGTTAATCTACATAAATTCACCATAGTTTTGTTTGTTGGGACCTCTAAATTTAATGATATACAATGAAAGCTAGGATGATTACCTTAAAAACTTGTGAGTAAATTTTTTTTATTATTGAGATACAATTAACATATAGCATTGTATTACTTTAAGTATACAGCATAATGATTTGATATATATGTATGAGGTATGATCAAACAATATAGTAAATGTTTAAGTTTAAAAAATTTATTACAGTAAAAGATACATTGCCATTTACCCCCCTCAAAAATACTCCCCCCTTGCTTTGAACAGACTTATCCCATCATTCTTGCCATTTCTTTCTTTCTTTTTTTTTAAGATTTTATTGGGGAACTGGAGGAGGGGAACAGTGTTGGGGAATCAGGGAAGGGGAACAGACAAGTTGTTGTCATTTTTGTTCTTTAGTCTGGTTGTGGAGGACGTGACTTCACTGGCCCATGTTGGTATGATCATTGCGCTCTTCCCGGGTGAGGCAGTTGCTTGCCGGCCATTGGATGGCTGCTCATGGCGGCTTACGAAATTCATGCCAGCTGCTGGCCAACCCCACTGCAGCCTACACCATCACTGGTGGTGACTCACGGCAGTCCAGCTCCAGGTCGAGCTGTTGTTCACTATCTTAGCTGTAGAGGGCGCAGCATCACTGGCCTGCATGTGGGATCCGAACTGGGGACCCGCTGCTCAGAGCTGGCGTCCCAAGCCAACTCTTAACCAACGTGCCACTTGGCCGGCCCCATTCTTGCCATTTCTGAAGCAGTTCTGGAAGTTCTCTTTCGTGTGTGTTTTTAGTTGCACTGTCATGGCTTCCTGGATATCCTGAATCATTTTGACTTTGGGAAACAGCCAGAAGTCGCACTGTGCCAGATCCAGTGAATAAGGTGGTTGAGGACACACCGTAATGTTTTTATTTGACAGAAATTGCAGTATCAGAAGCGATGTGTGTCATGGAGTATTGTCATGATGGAGGATGATATATGACACACTTTAAAACACATCTTCTCTCAACCGTAGCTCACACCCAACTGACTGCACCAAACAAGTTGAAACTTGTCACACACTGTTACTAAGGTTTATCACGCTGCTTCCCATATTGAAGATCCCTGCCTTATTGTTGGATGGCACTCAGCAGCATCATTCACTGTATTTTGTGATCACAATGGAAAGGCTCTGTGTCACACATCACTTCTGGTATGGCAGTTTCTGTCAAATAAAAACATTAGAGTGTGTCCTCATCCACCTTATTCACCAGATCTGGTACTGTGCGACTTCTGGCTCTTTCCCAAAGTCAAAATAATTATGAATCGATTCAGGACATTGAGGCAGCCACGACAGCACAAATAAAGACACTCATGAAAGAGGAATTCAGAACTGCTTCGGAAAGTGGCAAGGGCTATGGGATAAGTGTGTTCGAAGCGAAGGGGAATATTTTGAGGGAGATTAATGGCAATGTGTCTTTTACTGTAATAATTTTTTTTATTTAAGCATTCACCATATATTTTGATCACACCTTGTATATTGTGAAATTATTACCATAAGTTTAATTAATATCCATCACCTCACATAGTTATAAATTTTTTGTGTGTTACTCTCTTAGCAACTTTCAAATATACAATATCGTATTATTAACTAAGTCAGCATGCATGCTGTACAATACATTCCCAGAACTTATTTATTTTGTAACTGGAAGTTTGTACCTTTTGATTACCTTTACCCATTTACCCCCTGCCTCTGGCAACCATTGATCTGGCCTCTGTACCTATGAATTGGGTTGTTTTAGTTTTAGATTCCACATATAAGTGAGATTGGTATTAATCTCATAATATTTAGCAATATTAATTATTTTAATCCATGAGCACAGAATATCTTTGTAATTATTTATGTCTCCTCCAGTTTCTTGCATTCAATGTCTTAAAGTTTTCAGTGTGCAGGTATTTCATCTCCTTGGTTAAATGTTTTCCTAGGTATTTTATTCTTTTGATGTAAATGAGATTGTTTTCTTAATTTCTCTTTCTGATAGTTCCTTATAAGTGTATAGAAATGCAACTTATTTTTGTATATTGATTTTGTATTCTGCAATTTTACTGAATTTATTAGGTCTAACAGGTTTTTTGGTGGAGTCTTCAGAGTTTTTCTGTATATAATATCATGTAATCTGCAAATAGAAGCAGTTCTACATCTTTTTTTATGATTTGGATGCCTTTTTTTTTCCTTTTTCTGCCTAATTGCTCTGGCTAGGACTTCCAGTACTATGTTGAATAAAAGTGGCAAGAGTAAGCACCCTTATCTTCTTGATCTTAGAGATCAAGCTTTCAGTTTTTCACCATTGAGCATGTTAGCTGTGGGATTGTCATATGTGACCTTGATTATG
>NW_017731949.1:836866-881116 GCF_001890085.2 Hipposideros armiger | reverse complement strand
GCTTCACTGGCCCATGTTGGTATTGTGATCATTGCACTCTTCCCAGCTGAGGCAGATCGGTCGCCAGCCATTGGGCAGCCGCTCATGGTGGCTGAAGGCAGCTCACGGCAGCCTACACTGTCGCCGGCGACTCACAGCAGCCCACCTCCAGGACGAGCTGTTGTTCACCATCTTAGCTGTAGAGTTCAGTATCACTGGCCCATGTGGGATCCAAACCGGTGGCCCTGCTGCTCAGAGCTTGTGCTCCCAAGCCAACTCTGAACCAACAAGCCACTTGGCCAGCCCAAAAGTTGTGTATTTTTAAAATAAATAAGTTTGTTCTAGTAAGAATATTCCATGTTTATTATCACAACAAAAATTTCAAATCTAATATTTCCTAACAATAGTAAATCTATTTTTGTCATCCATTTTATTGATTTTTTTATTTATTTTTAAATTAAAAAATATTAAAAGCCCAATTAGTTTAGAAGTGAGGACAGTCCCATTATTTAAGCCAATAGAATATTTCCAAAAATCATGACCTCCTTTGAAAACTGCATTGTCCATTGTTATTTATTTAAATTTTATTCGTTGTGACTCTTCACTAAAAAGTTACCATTCTTGAAACTCAATGAATGAAAGTTTATAACTCTGCATTTTATATTCTTGTATATTTATTAAATATATGATTTAAAACATACTGTTAATTAGAGTTACATATCTAGGAATAATAATATCAGATGAAGACAATTATTAGATTTATTTTTATTATGATTTTTAGAAGGGTAAAGCAAGCATAAATTGTTGCTGGAGGCTGGGTGCCTTTATATGTGAAGAAAAGCATGTAATTTACTTGTTTTGTGAAAGGTCACCAACAAATCAAAGATTGATAGTAATAAGCTAGGGCTATATTTTTAAGACTGTTTCATCATTTGGTTAGCAACATCATGTGGTGATTTAGTGATTCAAAACCTATAGCCTCATTATGGAATTATTACCTGTGGGGTTAAGAACCCCAAGTTGCATGTGTTTCTTTAATTCAGATGATAAAAGATCCTAGTTCTATTTCTCTTATAAGTTAGCCTTCATGTGTAATTTATTTGTGAACTTAATGCCCACTGTACCCTTCATTGCCTCAAAGCTACACTCATGAACTCCAGCTCTTTCTCTTCCATGTCAAGGTCTTTGTTGACCTCAACTACTATTCAAGGGGATGGTCACAAGTTGCACTCATTCACCTGATGAGAATTCTCGTTTTTCTTTTCCATGAGAAATGCCACAGAGCGACTTACTGTGGGGGGTAGAAAAAAAAGAGTAGGAAACCCAGTTTAGTGCTGCTGGAATCATACAAGGGTCATGTTAATCTCTATGCCTGACTAATTTGAGTAAAGTTAGATCCAAGATTCCTTAGCTGTGAACATCCCCAAATTTAGGATTCCTTTTCAGGGGCATTGCCCTGTTCTGTGAAGGACAAATAAGTAATAAAATATTGGGTCTGTGTTGTTGAGACTCCAACATATAGTGACTACACTTATTTCTGAAATTTCTGTAAGGGATCTTAGTTATTCATTTAATGAGTCTTTAAAAAAAAATTAAAAAAAAATAAAAAAACTAGCCTAATAAAGACCTCCAGTTCAAAAGCATTCACTTTTCTTATTACTTATTCTGTTTTTACTGTAAGATATTCAATAATACCTGAAAATGCAATAGGTATGATACCATCTCAAACCATCAGAGCAGATTTCTGTGCAATATATCCTTGTCTTAAAATGTTAATGTCTTTCACCGAATGAAAAGATGAGTCCCAGGCTGGGAGAAAATAATTGCAAATCAATAAGGGACTGATATTTAAAATATACAAAGAACTCTTAAAACTCAACAATAAGAAAACAATCCAATTTAAAAAATGGGCAAAAGATCTGAATGTATGCCTCACCAAAGAAGATATACAGATGGCAAATGAGCAGATGAAAACATGTTCAATATCATGTGTCATGAGGGAATTCCAAGTTGAAACAATGAGATACCACTATACACCTATTTGAATGGCTAAACCCAAAATACTGACAACACCAAATGCTGACAAGGATATGGAGCAGCAAGAACTCTTATTCATTCCTGATGAGAATGCAAAATGGTACAGCCACTTTGGAAGACAGTTTGGCAGTTTCTCATAAAGCTAATTATACTCTTACCATAAGATCCAGCAATCGTGCTCATTGGTATTTACTCAAATGAGTTAAAAACTTATGTCCAAGAGCCTATGTACAGATGTTTGTTTATAGCAACTTTACTCATAATTGCCACAACTTGGAAACAACCAAGATGTCCTTCAATATGTGAATGGATAAACATCTAGACGATGGAATATTATTCAACACTAGAAAAAAAACGAGCAATTAAGCTACAAAAAGATACGGAGTTCCTTTAAATGCATATTGCTATGTGAAAAAAGCCAGTCTGAAAAGGCTACATACTGCGTGATTCCAACTGTATTACACTCTGGAAAAGGCAAAACTACAGAGAAAGTAAAATCATTGGTGGTTGCCAGGGGTTTGCAGGGAGAGGAATAGATGGAACACAGGGAAATTTTAGGGCAGTGAAACTATTTGTATCATACTATAATAGTGGATATATGTCATTCTACATTTGTCAAAACCCATAGAACTGTACAACACGATGAGTGAACCCTAATGTGAACTATAGACTAAGTTATCAGTATTCATTCATCAGTTCTTACAAATG
The DNA here is from genome assembly GCF_001890085.2 of Hipposideros armiger. NCBI lineage: Eukaryota > Metazoa > Chordata > Mammalia > Chiroptera > Hipposideridae > Hipposideros > Hipposideros armiger. The sequence goes on along the minus strand of NW_017731949.1, from coordinate 878,392 downwards.
CACCACCTGAAACAAAGATGGTAACAATAGGGGAGACTGTGCAGGCGAGGGGCAGGAAAGGGAGGAAGAGGGAGTCTATGGGAGTTCTCTGTATGTTCTACTTAATTTTTCTGTAAATCTAAAATTGCTGTAAAAATTATTAATTTTAAAAAGTTAATATATTATGTGAAATTAAAATGCACATACTTTATAGAATCATTTATTTTATAAAAAATAAAGCTATGTCAATAAAACTACTTTATATGTTCTCCAAGTATTAAAATACTGTTTACCTCATCTGTGACTGTTTTACTCACCATCTGATTGGTTATCTGAGTAGTTTTTATAAAACTCCATAGCTTTTTTGAGGAGTTGGTGGGGTAGGGGTCAGAGTTAGCACAATGTCTTCTCTTGCTCAGATATTTAAAAAGTGTTCTTTGAGTATATATATATTTTTTTAAAGTTTGAATGTTTGTCATTGAATAAATAAAGTTGCTTAACGGTTTACTGCATGGTTCGGAAAAACCTTAGACTTTGGACAGAAAATTCCTTTTCTTTCCTGCATGGGTTGCTTTTCCATAGTGTTCTGGGGCTTCATTGCCAGATGTGGAAATGCCTGTTTTTAAAATAACAGTATTACTATTATATACAGGGTTTGAATTATTTGCTTCCTCCCTAAAAGCACCATGTATAGGGGCAGATTATTGGCATTTTGAGGTCAAAATCAAATCTGGAAGTCAGGGCTTACTGTAAATAGAGAAACAGAGAGGAGAAAATGAGAAGAGGCATATATCTGACTGATTATTTTAAGAAAATAAATATCAAGACTTTTAGAACCTAGATGTAATTAAACACATTTTATTACATCTATCTAGAGAAAATTTAAATACTTCCTAAAAGGAATGCTGCTCTGTAATTTAGTTTCTGAACATATTGTAGGTATAAAGAAAGTGTATTTTGGAAATTAAATTAATCCATTTAAATGCATCCCATAATCTAAAATGCTTCCTTTTTATTAAAACCAGATGAAATGAAAAAAAAAGTTTTTGGGAACTTTACCTCATTATTGACAATATGATGATGAATAACATGTAATATCTAATACTTTATTTCTATAACTTGCCAAAAATGAAAGGAATTAGGAAAGCTGACTGAGGTTATGTTATATAAAAATACTTTTTAAGAAATTCTCAAGTGATGTTTATATGTACAAAGTGTACTCTTAGTTGGAACTGGTTCACTGATATTCTGTGGTTCACTTCCAGGTCCTTCAGCAGCTTTTAAACCATTGTAGGAAAAACAAAGATAAAGTTCTTCTCTTCTCCTTTTCCACCAAGGTGAGTTTGGTCTGAATTGTATTCTTGACTGGGCCAGCCTTAACTCCTGAGTCATAAAGCCTAACAGCCATAACAGCATCCAGCCACATTTTCTGTCTTATACACACCATAGGAAATGGTAGTGAGATAGGCAACTTTTAAGTCTCAATTATATCAGGGTTACTGTCAAATAACAAACTCAAAGATAGATTTTTAATTTTCTGTTGATGTTTTTGTTGATAATTAAAATGTTATTTAAGAGATTTTAGAACATAGAAAATAGCACAAGTAAATGAAATATATTTATATCTGTGATTCGGCCAATACTTTCCCTCTCATTTGGTTTCAGTTTTAAAATTTAATGATTGATTTTATTTTTTTCCCCTGAAAGATTGATTTTTTTTTTTTTTGAGAAAGGTTGCTGAAAGTTAAAGTCAATTTCAGGATAATGGGATATGTGGGTCAGAAGTCAGAAAAATATTTGTTGCTCTTATAATAATAAGAAAGAAATTGTGAGCAGCAATAATAATTAATACTCAGTAAATTTCATCTCTATAATGAACTGAAGTTTAAGTAAACATGAATTCATCTTTGCGCATCTCCATACTTTTCCTCTAGTTGCTTGATGTGCTGCAGCAATACTGTATGGCATCTGGGCTTGATTACCGACGACTTGATGGAAGTACAAAATCAGAGGAAAGAATCAAGGTTGTGAAAGAGTTCAACAGTACACAAGATGTTAACATTTGCCTTGTCTCCACAATGTAAGAAAATAAAATTTGATAACTTGATTTTTATCTAACTGCTTTTAAGATTTAGGGTAATTTTAAAACTATTACTGGAATCATTTTCAATGGTTATGCTTATATTGCTTAGTTTTATTTGGCTTTAAGGAGAAGCAGCAAAAATGCTATTAATTATGACTGAAATAGCAATTTCTTGAGTTTTATTAAATACTGTTTTGACTTAAGGCTGTGGTCAGAACAATGAAACTAAGTTGAATAATTGAGTTATCAATTGAATAACTGAGAATCATTTGTAGCGATGGTTTCCAAACTCTACTCAAGGAGCCCTAAAGAGCCCACAGGGCCTAGTGAGCCAGGCATTTCCCCCTTTGTCTCTGCCTCTTCTTAACCAGAGCAACTCCCCATTTATAGTTTTAAAAAGTTAAATCAGTTCTAACACTTATTTACAAATCTCTCATTAAAACCTTTTAAAGAATATACACAGGGCCGGCGAGTGGCACGTTGGTTAAGAACTGGCTTGGGATGCCAGAGGGCCCCCGTTCGGATCCCACGTATGAGGGCCAGTTACACTGCCCTCTACAGCTAAGATGCTGAACAACAGCTCAACCTGGAGCTGGGTTGCTGTGAGTCACTGGCGATGGCACAGGCTGCAGCTCCTACTGCAGTGGGTTGCCATGGGCTACTGTGTGTAGCCAGCAGCCAGCGTGAGCGGCCAGCAGCCGCTGTGAGCAGCCATCCAGAAGCCGGTGACTGATCTGCCTCGCCCAGGAAGAGCACAATGATGGTGCCAACTTGGGCCAGTGAAGCAACGTCCTCCACAATTAGATTAAAGAACAAAACGACAGCAACTTGTCTGTTCCCCTTCCCCCAACTCCCCAGTGCTGTTCCCATCACCCAATTCCCCAATAAAAATCTTTAAAAAAAGAAGAATATACGCACTTTAGAGAATGAGTTAAGTCAATATAAACACCTAAGTAAAATAAATCTCTTTTTTGGGGGGGCTAACAAATTCATAACCATGGCATCTAATGTAATAAGTATTTTATAGATTTGCTCCCACTGTCTTTCAAAAAGACTTTCAAGAGACTTTAAAAATAAACATGTGAAAATGCAAAAAGTAGAAATTAAGTCAAAATAAAAATTAAATGAAAAACAAAATTATATCTATAAAAATGAGTGAGCACTGAAATTAAACTTTTGATCACTGAAATTATTCTTGAACTCTTGCAGCTAAGGCAAAAAGAGAGAAGCTCTGGATTCTCAATTCCTGTGAATGAACTCAAGTTGTGATTTCTCACATGAGTCCTTACATACAGAACATTAAATGACATAGAATGCTGTCTTCAGTTAAGTTTTATAGAATACATATATGTATTCTTAATTTTTTGGTCCTCCACATTCAATTCTTATATCAAATAAATATATCAAAAAGCATACTTTTTTTTTTTTTTTAAAGATTCTATTGGGGAATTGGGGGACGGGAACAGCTTTGAGGAATCAAGGAATGGGAACAGACACGTTGCTGTCCTTTTGTTCTTCAGTCTAGTTGTGGAGGACGTCACTTCACTGGCCCATGTTGGTATTATGATTGTGGTCTTCCTGGGTGAGGCAGTCACTCGCCGGCTATTGGACAGCTGCTCACGGGCGGCTCATGGCAGCTCATGAAAGTTCACTCCTGTTGCCGGCCAGCCCCACTATAGCTTATGCCGTCGCTGGTGACTCAGGGCAGCCCAGCTCCAGGTCGAGCTATTGTTCACCATCTTATCTGTAGAGGGCGCAGTGTCACTGGTCCTCATATGTGGGATCCAAATTGGGGCCCTGCTGCTCAGAGCTGGCATCCGAAGCCAACCCTTAACCAACACGCCATTCGACCAGCCCTCAAAAAATATACTTTAAACATATCTTAATATTCCACAAAACTGACTTCAGTGAATTAAATTTTATTGTTATGTGTTAACTATTAAAAAGGTGAAATGCAGTAGTCATTTAAAGAATGCTCCTAAGAAGACCTAAATAAATGTAGAGATATTTCAGATAGAAAGGCTCAATAGCATAAAAATGCCAATTTTCCTCAAAGTCATTTATAAAATCAGTGATTCCAATAAAAATCCCAACCCAAGAAAAAATGCCGGATGACCCTTCTTTATTTAACTGAATGAGATGATTATGGAAAGCCAGGTTTTAAAGTATTGATGTTCCAGAATAAAGATAATTCAGAGAACAAAAGAATTTGGACAGTAAGAAAAATTTTAGACTAAAAATTAATCATTTCAAATAAAATAATAAGATTGGAACATGACATTTCTCAGAATATAGAGCAAAAGGATAAAATCTTCCTCTAATCCATTATTTTGTTATGTTGGCTAGCCAATCTCAGACCCCGTTGTTCAATTCAGTTGTCTTTATTGACCCTTAATGTGGGATAAGAAAAATAAAGCTTTTTGGGTTTTTTGTTTGTTTGTTTTTGTTTTTTTGCCTTTAAGGAGCACTATGAGTAAATAAACGCTTTCCTAGATTTATGTGTAAAGTTCCATGAACATTTAAAGAATAGGCATATCAAGAAAGACCATAAAAGAAATGTGATGTTTAAACAGGCTTTTCATAGATAAAATTTCATTAGAAGAAAAAGCAGGTTTACATAAAGGGCATTTTAGGCAGAGAGAATGGCCTCGGTACAGAAATGACCAGAGAATTTAAGTGGTTAGAGCTTAGGATACATGGAGGGAAGAGCTGCATATATGACTAACTAGGAGGAATCATTAGTTAATTTAACGAAGACATATTGAGTGTTCTGTGACAGGTCCTGGAGAAGAAAAGATGGAAAGCTTCAGACCCAGACCTTCTAAAGTTTATAACTAAAACAATATGAGGATGGAGGGAATCGTTGTTGAGAAATATGTAAAAGGCTAGTTTCAATACAGTATGTAAATGCCAGGAGGAGGAGGTACAAAGGAGAAACATTTAGTTCATCCTTCATTAGCCTGCTGAAGAACAAGTAGAAGTTAGCCAGGCAAAGAAGAGAGCAAAGAAAACTGCAAGTAATACGAAGGCAACTCTAAGTTAGTATATAGGTAGTTCTGTGAGATCAAGTCCAAGAATACAGCTGCAGAGGTGGTAGGCCTGGTCATTGAGGCCTGAAGAGCTGGCCTCTGAAGTATAAGAATTGAAGGGTTAAAACAGAGGAGTGGCATGCTTTATTTTTTTATATTCTGTGCATAAAATAATTTTGTGTAATATGAGAATGGATTTAAGGTCTGAAGTAAAGGAAGACAGTTAAGAAGCCAGTGAAGTAATACATATAAGTGCTGTATAATAAGGACTTGAAATAGGGCAGGGGAAATAGGAATGGAGAAGACTCGAGAAAAACATTTTTGAGGTAAATTTAATAAGATTTAATATTGGATGGCTTTTTAGTTTTTATTTTATTTTTTTCCCTAAGTCTGTCAATAAAAAATTCACTTCAGGGCCGGCCGAGTGGCACGATGGTTAAGAACTGTCTTGGGACGCCAGAGAGCCCCGGTTCGGATCCCACATATGAGGGCCAGTGACACTGCCCTCCACAGCTAAGATGCTGAACAACAGCTCAACCTGGAGCTGGGCTGCCATGAGTCACGGGCAATGGCGTAGGCTGCAGCCCCTGTGGCAGTGGGTTGCCATGGGCTACCGTGCGTAGCCTGCGACCAGTGTGAGCAGCCAGCAGCCGCAGTGAGTGGCCGTCCAGAAGCCGGCGACTGATGTGCCTCGCCTGGGAAGAGCACAATGATGGTGCCAACTTGTCTGCTCCCCTTCCCCTAATTCCCCAGCACTGTTCCCATCCCCCCAATTCCCCAATAAAAATCTTAAAAAAAAAAAAATTCACTTCATTTTTCTTAATTTAAAAATGTCATGATTTCCCTTTCATTCCTGAAGGATATTTTTGCTGGATATAGAATTCTGGGTTGATAGTTCTTTCAGCACTTGAAGAATGTTATACTGCTTCCTCCTGGCCTCCATGGTTTCTGATGAGAAATCCGCTTTCATTTGAATTGGTGTTTCTTATTGCTTTCAAGAGTTTTTCTTTGTCTTATCTTTTCAGAAGTTTAATTATGATGTATCTTGGCATGAATTTCTTTGGGCTTATCTTTTTTGGAGTACATCCAGCTTCTTGAATCTGTAGGTTTATGTCTTTATCCAAATTTAGGGAAGTTTCAGCCATATGTCTTAGAATACTTTTTCAGTCTCTTTTTTCCTTCTGAGTCTATAGTGATGTGAGTGTTAGCTCTTCTGTTATTGTCCCTCAGGTCTCTAAGACTGTTCATTTTCTTTCAGTATATTTTTTCTGTTGTTCAGACTGGGTAAATAATATTAACCTGTTTTCATTCTCTGTCATCTCCACTATACTGTCTAGTTCATTCCAGCAAGTTTTGTAATTCAGTTATTTTTCAGTTCTGAAAGTTCACTTGGTTTTTCTTTATATCCTCTCTTTCTTTGCAGAAACGTTTTAGTTTTACTTTGTTTCAAGCATATTTGTAATTTCTTTATTTTTTCTCTTTTTTAGCTGAGCCATCCTGCCACCTGTTGGCAGCTCAGCAGCAGCTCAGCTCAGGCCGGACATCGAACCGGCAACCCTGTTGCTCAGAGCTCGCACTCTTGAGCAAGCTCTTAACCAACTGAGCCACTCGGCCAGCCCTTGTAATTTCTTATCGAAACATTTTTATGATGACTACATTAAAATTCTTGTCAGATAATTCCAACATCTGATTCATTGTTGTCATCTGTTGATTGTCTTTTCTCATTCAAGTTCAGATTTTCCTGGATCTTGGTATGATTAGTAATTTTTTATCTTATGCTGGACATTTTTAGTATTGTTATAAGAATTTATATCTTATTTAAATGTTTTAGCCACATACTATGTCAACCACATAGGGGTGAAAATTCATGGTTTTTTCTGCTTGGCCTCTGTTGACATCCTAAGACTGAGGTGCTTTTTATGTTCCTGCATGGCCTCCATTGAAACTACAGAGGGGGAACTGGTTATCACTGGCAGAAATGAAAGTCCCAGCTCCTCGGTCAGTCTTCTCTGACACCAGGTGTCAGGGAAGGGGTGAAAGGTAATCATTACAAGGGTGGAAGTTTAGTCTCCTCACTCAGCCTTTACTAACCAGGTTGAGAGTGAGGCCAGATTTTTTCCCATGGTGTTTGCAGGAATAGGCTGGTTATTGTCTCACATATTTCTGTCTTAGAAGGCTGCACCTTTTCTGGTTCTTTTTGGCTAAAGGAAGAAGGATTTTCTTGGGGTTTTTTTTGTCTGCGACTGTTGGCATTTCCAGTTCACTGGCTTCTCCAGAACTCAGTATGGGATATATCAGGCAAAAAGAAATCCAGGAAACTCGCTGCATGTCATTCCTTATGCCTTACAGTTCCTAGCCAGTCTATGTCCTCTCTACCTTTCAGAGTCTTATGTTTGTATTATAACGTCCAGGGTTTTTATTTAGCTGCACTTAGTGGGAGGAATAAGAAGTACATCTACTTCTGGCTTGATTTTTTTTCTTTTAATGTGCATATTACTTTATTAAGCTGGAATATACTAACAGTTTTTAAAAATTGTTAAGAAAATCTTGCAGAAATAGTATTTGAGTGTGATCAGCACAGTCTACTTACATGGACTCAAATGGTCAAATTTTGTAGGGCTATTCTAGAGTGGTACAAAAATATTTCATAGCTATTTCATTTGTGTCATATTTGTGTTTTTATCATCTTTTATGACATTAATGCAGTATTGTATTGATTTGGTAATAGATACCTGGCACAATTGAGTTTTAGAGCAACAATTATTTTTTGCTGTTTTAATGTGCTCTTTCTGTTTCCTCCAGGGCTGGTGGACTAGGCCTCAATTTTGTTGGTGCCAATGTTGTTGTATTATTTGACCCTACTTGGAATCCAGCCAATGATCTTCAAGCCATTGACAGGTATAATACTGACAACATTTAAAGTGACCTGCAAATACTTTTAATCTAAATATTCTCCTGAATTGTTTAGGTTATTTATCATATGACTGTGATTAAAAGGTAGGGAAAAGCTGATAAGAAAAACAAAACAAAACAAAAAGAAACCCCTTCTGGATAAGGTAACCACGAACTTTTTAATCCAACTGGCAGGCTGATAATAGCCATTTATTTTCCATTCATCTCAAAATCCCATTATTATGACAGAATTGATTTACGAAAAAAGAATAGATCCAAAATAGGAAAGGTCACTACTAGTAGATGAGAGTTTTGAGAAAGTCCTAGAAGACAGAAGGCAAACAGAATCTGTATGATCAAGAAACCAACAGAGAAAAACCACAATTCAAAGTCGAAGGGAGAGCACAGAGGAATTGCATGCATGTGGACAGCAACTGCAGGATGTGGGAGTAGACCAGAGTAGACCAGAGTGCATCCTCCTGGGAAATTAATTAGTGTGCTGACTCTAAAACAAATCCCTCTTCCACATCTCATGCATACAAAGGGGTTGGCCTATAACAGGTGCTCCTTTGATTTAAGCTAAAAGAATTGTTTCATAAATATTATAAATAAGTGAGGAATCTGACTGACAAAAGATTCTTAAAGTGGCCATTGGAACCAGATCATAAAGCAGAGCTGAACCTGAAGTAATCCTAGATATACATAGGACACAAAAAGAGGGAAATGATCAAATAGACCTATGTACCTTCATGGAATTCCTGACCAACTTTCCTATACAATTCACCCAGTTCCTCATTTGTAATTATGAATAGACAATTAAGAAGTATGAGACATTTTAATACAACCAGCAGTATGAAAGAAAAGTGCCAGGGCCGGCCGAGTGGCTCAGTTGGTTAAGAGCTCGCTCAAGAGTTTGAGCTCTGAGCAACAGTGGTTCGAGTCCAGCCCGAGCTGAGCAGCCGCTGAGCTGCCAACAGGTAGCAGGATGGCTCAGCTAAAAAAAAAAACCAAAAAATAAAAAAACAAGGAAAAAAAACAAGAAAAGTGCCAATGTGAAAAACAGACCCTGAAGAAAATAAAACAGACACCATGGAAAAACAAAAATAGAAATTCTTAGAAATTAAAATTATTGCCAAAATAAAATAATTCAGTAGATGTTCTGAGTAATCAAATGGAGAGGATTAAAAGTGGAAATTGTTGTGGGAAATAAAAGAAATGAATATTTTAGAACATAAATAATGACGGTCAGGAGAGAAAACATACATAGACACATGTTGGTGATATTTCTAGTTCCAGAGATAAAGGGAAGGGCTGAAAGATGCCAGAGTGAGAAATAGGGAGAGAAAATTATTTATAAAAACAAAGACAAAAAAAAATAAAAGTTTATCAACAAAGAAGTGAGAATCACTCATTTCTATATATCAGACTTTGAAGAACAAAATTTTTATCTGTATTATAGGATTCTAGAAGATAAGTTGTCACAGTGACAATATTCATATGACTATATCCAAAAGAAAATGGTGACTTGTAGTTATGATCAGTGTCTAAAATATCAATATGTAAGGCAAAATAAAAAAACTTTTTGATGTCTAGGAACTGAGAAATGTATTACTCATGGTCTGAAAACATTATTTAAGGATATACCCCAACAAATGAAATATTGATCTATGCACAAAAAAGACATACAAGAAGCAGTGACAGTTAACAAAAACTCTACTATTATTTATGGTTAAGTCTAAATAATTGTTGATAGTTTGGCTGAGAGGCTTACTGCAGTTATAAAGAAAGACTTCTCAAAAATATGAAGAGATAGTATAAGAAAATTGATAATCAAGAACTAAAAGTCCATGTAATTTTAATAAAATAGTGGGAGAGAGGGGCTGTAAAATTTTATTAGAATTTTTTTTTTTATCAAGAAAAAATGAAGATATCCTGGTCAGTTTTCAAAATTTATGCCAAAACTTGTTTTTAAATGCTAACAAAAAAATTAAGGGCAGCAACTAAAAGAGTGGGACATGGTAATCACTAGGTACACTTTTTTTTTTTAATTGGAGGAATTTGAGTAGGTGACAGTGTTGGGGAATGGGGAAGGGCACAGACAAGTTGTTTTCCTTTTGTTCTTCAGTCTAATTGTGGAGGATGTCGCTTCACTGGCCAATGTTAGTATTATGATTATTGTGCTCTTCCCAGCTGAGGCAGATTGGTTGCCAGCCATTGGACAGCAGCTCACGCTGGCTGCCGGCCACACATGGTAGCTTAGGGCAGCCCACTGCAGCCCCGCTGCAGCCTACGCCATCACTGGCAACTCAAGGCAGTCCAGCTCCAGGTTGAGCTGTTGTTTACCATCTTAGCTGTAGAGGGCAGTGTCACTGGCCCATGTGGGATCTGAGCTGGCGGCCCTGCCTCTCAGAGCCCGCTCTTCCAAGCCAACTCTTAACCAACGAGCCACTTCGGCCAGCCCCACTAGGTACATTTCTTGAAAACACAGATTGCTCTGGCTCTGCCCTGCAGGCATTCTAATTCTGTAGGTCTAGAGTGGGGCTTTACAGACTACATTTTAAAAAATACCTTAGGTTGTGTGTCAAAGGACAGTATCAACAGAGTAAAAGGCAACCACAAAATAGTATAAAACATTTGCAAATTACATATGTGATAAGGGATTAATATCTAGAATATATAAAGAAGTAAAACTCAGCAACAAAATAAGAACCCGATTCAAAAATTGTGAAATGGCTTGAATAGACATTTCTCTAAAAAAAAGATATACAAATGGCCAAGAAGTACATGAAAAGATGTTTAGCATCATTAAACATTAGGGAAATGTAAATCAAAACTGCAATGAGATACCACTTCATAAGTGTTAGGATGACTATTATAAAAAAAATAGTAAACAAGAAGTCTTTGTGAGGATATGGAGAAATTGGAATCCTTGTGCATTGCTTATGGGAATGTAAAATGCAGATACTGTGGAAAACAGTAGCTGGGGGTTTAAAAAAATTTAAACATAGAGTTACCATATCAACCAGCAATTCCATTTGCCCAAAGAATTGAAAGCTGCAACTCAAACAGATATTGGTACATTCATGTTCATAACAGCATTATCCACCATAGCCATTGATGGATGAATGGATAAACAAAATGTGTTTTATAATACAATAAAATATTATTCAGCCTTAAAAAGGAATGAAATTCTTTTTTTCTTTCAGTTTGAGATATAATTGACATACAGCACTGTATATGTATAAGGTGTATGGCATAATGACTTAACTTATATTGGGAAATGATTACTACAGTAAGTTTAGTTAACATCCATCATCTCATATAGATACAGAAAATAAATAAAAGAATGAAATTCTCGGGCCAGCCGAGTGGCGCATTGGTTAAGAACTGGCTTGGGACGCCAGAGGGCCCTGGTTCGGATCCCACATATGAGGGCCAGTGACACTGCCCTCTACAGCTAAGATGCTGAACAACAGCTCAACCTGGAGCTGGGCTGCCATGAGTCCCCGGCAATGGCGTAGGGTTGCCATGGGCTACTGTGTGTAGCCAGCAGCCAGCGTGAGTGGCCAGCAGCCACCGTGAGTGGCCGTCCAGAGGCTGGCGACTGGTCTGCCTTGCCCGGGAAGAGCACAATGATGGTGCCAACTTGGGCCAGTGAAGCAACGTCCTATACAACTAGACTGAAGAACAAAAGGACAGCAACTTGTCTGTTCCCCTTCCCCCAATTCCCCAGTGCTAGTCTCATCCCTCAATTCCCCCAATGAAAATCTTTAAAAAAAAAAAAATGTAATTCTCATATATGCTACAACATGGATGAACCTTTAAGACATTATGCTAATTGAAATAAGCCAGATACAAAAGGACAAATATTTTATACTACTACTTATATGAGGAATCTGGAATAGTCAAATTTATCAATATAGAAAGTACAGTTGTGGTTACCAGGGGCTGAGGCAAGGAAGGGAATGGGGAATTATTGTGTAATGGGTACAAAGTTTTAGTTTGGGATGATGACAGAGTTGTAGATATGGATGGTGGTGATGGTTGCAAAACAATGTGAATATTCTTAATGTCACTCAACTGTACATAATATGGTGCACTGTAATTCAACTTTTCATTTTCTACAGGATTTAAAATTGAAAATATAAAAATTTATTATAAATTTGTGTTAATGGATATATGATATATAAAGAGATAATTTGTAATATCAATAACAAAATTAGGGGGCAGAGCTGTAAAGGAGGTTTTTTTTTAATTCAACTGAAGTTAAATTGGTATCAATTTAATATATTGTTTTAACTACTGGATGTTCTTTCTAATCTGCATTATAACCACAAATATGTATAGAATATACACAAAAGGTAATAAGAAATCAAAATATGTCACTAAGGGCCGGCCGAGTGGCGCGTTGGTTAGGAGTTGGCTTAGGACGCCAGCTCTGAGCAGCAGGGCCTCAGTTTGGATCCCACGTGAGGGCCGGTGACACTGTGTCTTCTACAGCTACAATGGTGAACAACAGCTCAACCTGGAGCTGGGCTGCCGTGAGTCTCTGGCAATGGTGTAAGCTGCAGTGGGGCTGGCCCGCAGCAGGCATGTGCTTTTGTGAGCTGCCCTGAGCCACCGTAAGCGGCCATCCAATGGCTGGCGAGCAACTGACTCAGCTGGGAAGAGAGCAATGATAATACCAACATGGAGCAGTGACGTAACATCCTCCACAACTAGACTGAAGGACAAAAAAACAGCAACTTGTCTGTTCCCCTTCCCCGATTCCCCAACGCTGTTTCCACCCCCAATTCCCCAATAAAATCTTAAAAGAAAAAAAAAAATATGTCACTGAAAAGATCAGGTAAACAGAAAGGAAGGCAGTAATGGATGAAATGAAGGACAAAATAGCTGTAAGACATACAGGAACAAATGAAAGGGCAAAACTAACTTTCCACATCATTAACTACTTTAAATGTAAATGTATTAAACTTCCCAATCAAGAGACATAGATCAAAAGAATGGATTTAAAAAAGAAAAAAACAAAAAACAATATCCAACTATATGCTGTCTATAATGCCCATAGGTCTAAGGACATGCACGGGTTAAAAGTGAAATGATAGAAAAAGGTGTTCTATGCAAATAGTAACCAAAAGAAAGCATGGGCGGTTACAAATATCATACAAAATGGACTTCAAGTTGAAAATTGTTATAAGTGACAAAGAAGGATGTTATAATTTACAGTTACTTTTGTCCTTTCATTTATTTTCTTCTGTATGTCTTGTAACTATTGTGTTCTTCATTTCATCCATTACTTTGTGTTTACCTGAAATTTTAGTGACATGAAAAAAGATTTAAGGGCCGGCCGAGTGGCACGATGGTTAAGAACTGGCTTGGGATGCCATAGGGCCCCGGTTCGGATCCCACATATGAAGGCCAGTGACACTGCCCTCCACAGCTAAGATGCTGAACAACAGTTCAACCTGGAGCTGGGCTGCCGTGAGTTGCCGGCGATGGCGTAGGCTGCAGCCCCTGTGGCAGTGGGTTGCCATGGGCTACCGTATGTAGGCAGCAGCCAGCGTGAGCGGCCCCAGCCACAGTGAGCAGCCGTCCAGAAGCCGGCAACTAATCTGCCTCGCCTGGGACGCCTGGGAAGAGCGTAATGATGGTGCCAACTTGGGCCAGTGAAGCAACGTCCTCCACAACTAGACTGAAGAACAAAACGACAGCAACTTGTCTGTTCCTCTTCCCCCAGTTCCCCAGCACTGTTCCCATCCTCCCAATTCCCCAATAAAAAAAAATCTTAAAAAAAAAAAAAAAGATTTAATTCACCAAGAGGCTATAATAATTATAAACATAAATGTACCAAACATCTGAGCTCCGAAATATATAAAGCAAACACTGACAATATTTAAAGGAGAAGTAGACAGCTCCACAATAATAGTAGGAGACTTCAGTACTCTACTCTACTTCAATAATGAATAGAACAACCAGTCAGAAGATCAATAAGGAAAGTGAGGACTTGTACAACACTACAAGCAAATTGGACCTAATAGACATAATAGAGAACCCTCTTTACAGCAACAGCAAAATACACATTTTTCTTAAGTGCCAATTGAACATTTTCTACAATAGGCCGTATGGTAGGCCAAAGACAATCCTTCATAAATTTAAAATGATTGAAATCATACAGTTTCTTTTTCCAATCACAATAGAATGAAAATGAAATCAGCAGAAGAAACAGGAAAATTCACAGATACGTTGAAATTAATCAACATGCTCTTAAACAATGAATGGGTCAAGAAGAAATCACAAAGGGAATTAGAAAATATCTTATGAAAAATGAAAATTAAAACAACATATCAAAAATTATGGGATGCAGCAAAAGCAGTGCTAAGAGGGAAATTTATAGCTGTAAATGCTTATGATAAAAAAGAAGAAAGGTTTCAAATCAAGCTAACCTACACCTTCAGGAGCTAGAAAAAGAAAAACAAACTAAACCCAAAGGTATCAACAGGAAGGAAATAATAAAGACTAGAGCAGAGATAAATAGAGACTAGAAAAAAAAATTTTATACCAAGAGTTGTTTTTTCAAAAAGATCAACAAACTTGACAAACCTATAGCGAGATTGACTAGAAAAAATGGAGATTTAAGTAACTAAAATCAGAAATGAAAAGGGGAATATTACTATGAATTTTACAGAAATAAAAAATATTATAAGACAGTACTATAAATAATTATAGGCCAACAAATTGGATAACCTAGATGAAATGGACAAATTCCAAGAAACATACAATCTACCAAGACTGAACCATAAAGAAATAGGAAATATGAATAAATCTACAACTAGTAAAAAGATTCAATCAGTCATAAAAAATGCCAACAAACAAAAGCCCAGGACCAGATGGCTTCACTGGTGAATTCTACCAAACATTTAAAGAATTAATACCAATCTTTTTCAAACCCTTCCAGTAATTGGAAGAGGAAGGAATACTTCCTAACTTCTTCTATGAGGCCAGCATTGATACCAAAGTCAGACAAAGACCTATAAGCAAAGAAAACTACTAACCAGTATTCCTCATGAATATTGATACAAAAATTCTCAACAAAATACTAGCAAACCAAATTCGATAGCATATTAAAAGAGCCAAGTGCAATTTATTCCTGGTTTGAAATGCAAAAATCAATGTCATATACTACATTAACAGAATGAAGGAAAAAAGACACACAATCATCTTAATAAATGCAGAAAAACCATTTGATGAAATTCAACACATTTTCATGATAAAAACACTCACCAAACTAGGGATAGGAGGAAACTATCTCAACAAAGGCCTGTAATATAAGCCTTTCTAACTATAATATGAAATTTAATATGAAAACCCTACAGCTATCATCATACTCAGTGCTGAAAGATTGAAAGCTTTTCCTCTAAGAACAGCAACAAGGAAAAGATTCCTGTTTTTATCACAAAAGGAGAAATTTTATGTTATCTCACTAATATGAGGTACCTAGGGTTGTCAAATTAATAGACAGAAAGTAGAATGATGGTTACTGGGGCTGAGGTAAGAATGACAAGTTATTGTTTAATAGGTACTCTGTTTCAGTTGAGGAAGTCAAAGAAGTTCTTTACATGGATAGTCATGATGGTTGCACAACACTGTCAGTGTACTTAATGTCACTGAACTATACATTTAAAAATGGTTAAAATGATTCAATTTTATGTATATTTTACAATAATAAAAGGGAGGAACTCAAAAAGAATGATTGTTTATAAATAAATAACAATGAAATCACTATGAGTTAATATTTAAGTTCTGATGCTAATTTAGAGTTTTAAATTTATTTGTTACAAACGAAAGACTGAAAGTAAGTGAAAAGGATATGTAGAAAACTAGGAAAGTAGTAATAAAATAAACCTAAGGAAAATAGAGGAAATTGTATAAATTATAAATTAAAAGCAAAATATAATAAATCAAAATTTTACATCTCTCAGTGAAAAGAATAAAATAGACAAACTTGAAAATTCTAGTCTGAGGAAAAAAGCAAATACACAGAAAAGCTTAGGAAGCAGAAAGGCCAAATAACCACCAATAGTATTTATTTGTAATAGCTAACATTTTTATGTAGTTTTATATCAGTGCATTTGGAAATCTATAGGAAAAGACCTTTTTCTAGAAAAATATTAATGATTAAGATTGACTAAAGATGAAGTGAAAAAAATAATCGAATAATCTTAGAAGAAACCAAAAGGAGAGTCAAAGATGTACAACTTTATGAAGAACTTAAGCCCAGTTATTTTTTGTGTTGTTGTTTTTCTAAATGGAGAGATTTCGTTTATTTTTCTGATGCTATACAAATAAATACCAAAAATACTTATTGATCACTTAGTATTTATAAGATGTCATGTTAGATACTATGGCAGTCAAAGCAAATCAAATGTAGATTTTGTCTTTACAGAAATTTAAAGTATCCATTACTATTTTCTGGAAAGATGTAATTCAGCTTATAATACACTCTGGTATTAAGATCACCCCAGTTATAATACACATAATACTGTGCTGGGTACAAAGCAAAGCAAATTCACTCAGTGCTTTAACTGGCAGTAAGAATGACAAAGAAATAACAGCAACATTGTTGCATGTTTACTGTGAACCAGGAACTGTTCTAAGTGCTTTCCATGGATTATCTTATTTAAAACTCAGAATATCCTTATGGGATAGGCGCTATTATCACACTCAGTTCACGTGAGGAAGTTGAGGCACAACAAACTTAAGTAATTGCTCAAGTTCACAGCCAGTAATTGTCAGGGCCTGGATCTGAATCCACGCAATCTGTCTGACGGCAGAGCCTACGTGTTTAACCAGCCTTTCCCCACTAACAGCTGTCAAGTAAAACGGTGAAATGAAAACCACAGAAAAATCTCCATTGTTTCTTTGTCTTATGATATTTCTTGTAATTTTGTTCTTTTTCACTAGGTCATCAAGACCTAATATCTTATTTATCCCAGTGTTCCCATAAAGCACAGTGCTGTGGTACTCAGTGTAAGTTAGTGGACAATAAAACTAAATGAACAACATTCCTCTTCCCTTCCCCCTCCTTCCATTGACTCTGGTAGGAGGAACCAAGAAAAGAAATGAAGAGCTTGACCTCCATATTGTGTAACAGTTTCTCGACACTGTCTCTACATGGTAAAAGACCCATCATGTAAAAATATCCTTGCTTTATGTACCAAGAAATTGGTGAAGTATACGTCCAAAGTAACATGTGTATAAGGTTTTTGTCTGTAAAGACTTAAGAATATGTGTTCTAACAAAATCTATCCCATCCACCAAACAATTGGCTGAGTAGACACCCAAAAGAAGTTTCCTTAGATCCATTTTTTTAAAGCCTAAATCCATTGTAGGAAAGAAAGGGATTATGAGCCCCTCTGTATCCAGGCTGCAGGATGGAAGTGACAATGCTGTAACTTAGCCCTCATGAGCTGTTCACAGGAGCCCCCATTCTCCTCTGGGGTGTAAGGTATTTCAGAACCCCTCTAGTAAACCCCTTCTCCGTGGAGGAATGGGTGCAGGAGGTAGAGGGAGCACAACTATACGTATAAGAACACAGAGTAACTTTACAAGGTCAAAAGCATGAGGCAGTATGGCCTTGCCCCTAATCCCCGCCTCTGCCCCCTGGTGACTTTAACAGGTATTTAGAAGCAGGTGACCTCATTCAGAGCATCCAATAAAGCCCCACCTGGGAGAAGCTGCTGCGGCTAGCCCCATAGTTAACCAGTGTGGTGAGTCGGGTTAGAGTTTTAATGAGCACTGAGGTCCCTATCAAAACACCTGGGGTACTAGTCCACTGAGTTATTCAGTCAAACAGACCCCGTGGAAATCTCTGTGGATGAGGGGTGTAAATCTACACTTCATAGGCTTTCCAGTTGATTAACTGCTTTTCCCCAGGTTTGTTTGGTTTTTTTAAACAGTTTCACTGAGGTCTAACATACAATAAACTACACATGTTTCAAGTGTACAATTAATAAGTTTTGATATATGTATACAACCATGAAACCATCACCACAGTAAAGACAGTGGACATATCCCTCACCCCCAAAATGTCCCTTGTGCCACTTTATAATCCATACCTCTGGCCCCTCCTCAGGCCCCATCCCTAAGCAAACCACTGATCTGCTTTCTATCACTATGGATTCATTTGCATTTTTGAGAGTTTTATATAAATGGAATCATTTGGGAACATTCATAAGCTTAAGACCATCAGAAAAGAAAAATCTGAATTTAAGAAAAGGTTTTAGACAATGGAAGATGATATTTGTAGCAGAAATGAAGTTGAGATGTACATTTTTTTATAATATTTTTCTCCTCCATGACTGGTCTTTTTATATGAATTTCTAATTTGCATTATTATCAAATAATACAGCATATCTAAACATAAAGTGTTTCTTTTTAAATTAATTAAAATTTTACTAATGTCCCATTTTTATTCCCAAAAGGTGTTGCCTGAACCAAAGTTGTGTTACTTGATTTTTGTTTGCTTTTGTTTTTCATCTTTTTGCAGAGCATATAGGATTGGGCAGTGCAGGGATGTGAAAGTGTTTAGGCTGATATCCTTGGGAACTGTGGAGGAGATCATGTACTTACGACAGGTATACAAGCAGGTAAATATATTTCCCTTTTTCTCATTAAAAAATAGACATTTGCCTGTTTTCAAAATTAGGAACAAATTTGTATAAAAATATGTTTTTAATTTTATTCTAACTATAATATGAAGTTTAATAAGATTATGAAATATACTCGAGAACACACTTCTATAAAACAGATGAATTCTTAGGTTCATTGAGTTTTAGAGCTGAAAGTTTCTTAGAGCTGTACTTCTTAAACTTTAATGTGCACGTGAATCACCTAGGGATCTTTAAAATGCAAATGATTTAGTAGGTCTGGGTGGAGCCCAAGATCCTGCATTTTTAACAAGCTCCGAAGAGTGCCAACACTCCTCGTCTGTAGACCACAATTAGAGTAGCAAGGTCACAGTTTCCCAAACTGTGGGCCAAGACGTGGTATGCCACAGATGGGACACAGGTGCACTGAGACACTGAGCCCACAGCTCTAGGAAGCAAGTTTACTGAATCCAGCTTCCAGCCTTGATAACAACATGTGTACTCCAGGTAGATGTTCATGTTACCATTTTCTATGTGTGCCATGACATGAGGAAGAGTGGGGAAAAATGCCTTAGAAGTATCTAATGCAATTCCTTCATGTTATACGTAATGAAACTGGGACCCACAGCCACCCCAGGAAATGGAATTATAAGAATCTAACTCAAATGCCCTAACTACTTACCGTGCTGGTGCTTTTAGTATTCATCTAAAATTGCATTAACTCATTAATATCCTTAGGGTATCAATTACTATTTCATGTATGCCTCTAAATAAACAAAGTTTATTTAGTTCATAACTGCTCACTTGAGAAGATCTGGAATGAGGTTCAAGTTTAATTATAAATGTTAAATTTGAATTACTCCCTATATATTGAACTGGCATCCCTTTAAGAGCAAACATCTGCCACATGTGGTGGTAGTTAACCTAAGAATGATCCAATCTTAAATTAATGCTGTTTTCTTAATTCTAAAAATAGGATTGTACACAGCAGTTTTTGTTTTTTCTTTAAGCATTTAGTTCTGTAAAAAGCCTTTCATCTTTTTGTTCCTTGGTGTAGCGCAACTACTTAAAAATTATTTTTTAGACATATTTAACCAATTTTGGAAATAAGTAGGATATTATTTGGTCAACTTAGGAGCAGGTCTTTAGAATACTATCCTAGCCTATCACAAATAAGAGTCTTTCCTCAATCATGTAGTAAGTTTTCTCAATCCCATTACTATATTTATCCTTTTTAACTATTTACCTGTTTTTATAATGAAATAAAATGGCCTGTTATATAATGTATATTATATGATAATATATAATAAAAAAGCTTAAGAAGATGAGGATAATTTAGGTTTTCAGAATTTTGTATGATCTAGTTACTTATTAAACTATTTCTAAATGTGTGCTGCTTAGAGAAGATTCAGCCATAAACTTGGTAGGCACAAGTAAAGACGGCACTCATGTGAGGAAAAGGCATTAAATGTGATTAAAAGATTGGAGTTTGAACCAAGGGTACATATGGCCTACACACTCTAGCCACCCAGGTGGTACTCAAATCTTCTGGAGGAAACCAAATCCAAAATGACGTGTAAAAAGAAAAACCTACAAAAATGTTGGAAAACAAGAAGTTTTCTCTGTGGCCCAGAAATTATAAGGAATCCTGAAAGACAAAAAGCAGTTGGGATCAGATTAGAGGAGGAAACTAAGCTAAATTCAGGAAAAGGCTACAGAAAAAGATAGGAATAAACTTCTGGATAGTCCTAGCTTAGAATGAGCAGATATTAAAAAATAAGGGAGCCTTGGGTTAACTGTGGTACCCCTTTTTGCAGTATCATTGATGATCTTCAAGGTGGTTTAACCCTTACAATCTACTTCATTGTACCAAGTTGCAGCCAACAGAGGTGTCTGCTCTCAAGTAGGAACAATAATTAGAAATACTAGAGCACAGAAGCAAGACAGAGCTCCAAATTTTTGCTGAAATCAAGAAGAAAGTTCCTCCCGTTGCTCAGAGGATTAAATACGCACACCTCCCTCACTGTGAATAATCACTGCAGAGGGCTGAGATAAGCATCCAAGATATTTGAAGACAGATGAATACCCAACAAAAAAAATTACTGAACAGTTTAGGAAAATAAACGCTGAAAATGGCACTCAAAGGTATCAGATCCTGATCCCTGGGACCTGTAAATGTTATATGGAAAAAAGAGTCTTTGCAGATGGGATTAAATTAATGATTTTGAGATGGGAGATCAGCTTGGATTATCCAGGTGGGCCCTAAATCACAGTTGTCCTTAGAAGGAAGAAGCCAAGGGAAACCTGGCGCAGACAGGAGAAGGCAGTGTAACCACAGAGGCGGAAACTGGAGTGATGTCACAGACTAAGGAATGCTGGCGGCCACAGAGGCTGAAGGAGGCAAGGCATGGTTTCTCCCCTAGAGCCTCTGGAGAGAGCGTGGCCTGCCAAAACCTTGATTTCAGCCCAGTGATACTGATTTCAGACTTCTGGTCTCCAGGCTGTAAGAGAATAAATGTCTTTTTTTACGCTACCAAGTTTAAGCCACCAAGTCTGTGATAATGTTACAGGAGCCATGGGACCTAATACAGGCACTGAAAAAAAGAATTCACATCAGAGAAAACAGAATTAATAATAGAAGAGAGTAAAATAGATTTTAAAAGAAATATAAATAATATATTCAAAAGATAATTAGGGTTGTAGGACCCTGGAGACAAGAACAAAGTACTAGGGAAAGAATCCATTAGAGATCCCAAAATTAAAATTCTAGAGCTAGGCAGAAAAGCAAAGAGCCAAGTTTTCATCTAAAAAACAAAAAAAGAGCCAAGCAATTCTAGATTACAGAGTAAAAAGATGGAGATGAAGCACATGTAAAGAAAGTTAGGAGAAATGAAACCCGCTAGATCTAGAAAGAAGTTCCAAGCCAGTCTTATAGTTGAAGAAGGGAACATAAGAAAGAGAAGGGAAGAAGCCTCAAATAAAGGAAAAAGCATGTAAAAAGTAGAAAATGACCATGGATTATATGGGCCTACCAAGTGCTCGATAGGATGAATGAAAATAGATCTACACGTACACCATCTTTCTATAATTATAAGACACCAAGATATAGTACAAAAAAATCCTTAAAATGTCCAGACATAAACTTTCTGGAGAGAAAGAAAATTATCTAGAATGGTACTAGAATTAGATGGACATCTAACTTCTTATCAGTGATACTGGATACTTAGGAGCAATAACTTCAAATGAAGGAAAATGACAGCTCCGTGTTGTCAAAGAAAGTGAATTTTTAATTCAAATCTTTCCACAAAGAAAGGTGGAGGCATCTGGCCTTCACTTTTACTGGAACCACTCTGGAAAAACTTATTTAAGTTCAAAATAATGTGACTTTTATAAGTTTTATGATAAAACTTTGGTAGGAAACATATAAAGATTCAGATTGAATGCTTACAAATTACTTTGGTGACTATATTTGTTAGTTCTGCAGTCTGACAGTACAGTGTTAAGGTAGAGTCAGTAGCAAAGCTAAAATCATCAGGTAACTGGCTATCAGGTACATCAATTGCTAGTGTGAGTCTGTATTCGCAGGACTATAGCCCATGTCTCTGGGATGTTGATATCAAACTGATTAAATTGGTATGTTGATTCATAACTTCTATAAACTAAGATCCCATGAGCCTTGTTTTAAGATGGACATCCTGGAGGTGGAAAATTATTACAAACATAAATTTAGGATTTAACCAAACCGAGGCATAAATTCTAAAAATAACACTTCCTAGATGGGTAGCTGTGGACAAGGAACGTAATTTCTCTAAACTTAAATTTCTTTATTTCTAAAATAGAGAAACTCGAATTTCTTTATTTCTAAAAGAGAAAAAGAGAAATAATAGTATCTTATAGGGGTGTAGGGATTAAATGAAAGGATGTAAAAATGCTACACATGTAGTAAGTGTTCAGTAAATAGCAGCTTATTATTATGAATAATTTTAGTTGCCTAGAATAATTTATTACAGTGCAAATCAACTCTAATGATAATCACAATAACGTACCATCTCTGACTAATCCTTCTATCAACAATAGACTGAAGTTGTCTTCCATTCTGTGCGTTCTTTGTTTCTTCCAAGAAAATTTAAAGTATACATGGGATTAATCAGGTTGTATCTACAATACCTTTAGTAAAATAGCCAGCAAATGAAGAGGCCCATTAATGTTGATACTAAAGTGGTATGTGTCCCTAAGGGTTCCATGGCAGTCGGCTTTCTATATTCGGAATTGTTTCAAAGATGCAATGTTTCTAAACAGTGGTTAGGTTTTTGCTGTTAGTTGACAATGTAACCACGGCCACAGTTTGTTTGACACCAACGTGGTTATCATATAATGACTTCAGATTATCATTTAACTTTGGTAATATAATGATTATTTCTGACAGTTTTAGTAGTTCCTATTGTAGTAAGAGTCTAGAAAGGAGGAAAGTGTACCCATATGTATGCCTGTATTATTAAACATTTTATGTCAGGTGGATAGTCCTTAGAGATGTGATCTTGACTGAGTTGGTAGAAAACAGATAAAATAGGAAATATATGATTTCTTCAATAAGACTGGCTAGATTATTATTATTATTTCACCATAATGGCAACATCTGCTAGGGAAATTAAAATAAAATTTCCTCCCTAAGGAGATTCTTCCTGCTCCAGCTAAAGCTGTGTATATACAGGGAATGCCAGGAAATTCTGACATATTGTTGGAGCAAACACTTCAAAAATGTCTTGTTTTTTCTGTTTTAGCAACTTCACTGTGTGGTGGTTGGAAGTGAAAATGCCAAGCGATATTTTGAAGCAGTTCAAGGATCAAAAGAGCATCGAGGAGAGCTTTTTGGGGTCTCTAATCTCTTCAAATTAAGGTCCCAAGGGTCTTGTCTTACGAAGGACATCCTGGAGGTGTGAAGTTGTTCTCTGACCTTCTCAGTAATCTTTTAAACATGGTTTTCTCCCTCAGGGAACTTGAAATATAATTACTGGTGCCTTTTCAGAGAAATTTTTGGTTTTCTTCATAAAAATGCCTTATGTTTAGACTTTCTACTTTTACAGAAATAAGAAATGAATTATTGTATCTCTAGACTAAGATTTCCCACTGCATAGTTATAAATAATGTACACACACAAATACAGATATGTATACTAAATAGAGTGACCTCCAAGACATTTTCAGACTGGCAAAGAGAAGTTTATTATTTTGAAAACAGCTGTTGAAGTCAGGAACTAAAAAAAGAGACTTTCCTAAATAAACAAAAACATAAAATGTGTTTTGATTAAAAGTTACCAAATACTCCCTGAGATGCATTCTCATGTCTCATGGAGATTTTTGTTTTCTGTTCCCAGTAAAAATTCCACATCAATATTTCAGACTCTCCCAGTTGTGTTCATCCTCAGCATACAGATGTTTCTTATTCTTCAAACAGGATATTTATATCCTTTAAAAATACCTTTTAAATGCTTTAATATACCCAACTATTAAGGATATTAATATTTTCTAGTTGATCTTGATATGAGTATCATAAAATCCTAGGATATCATCTTTTTCAACCCCTTCATCATATAGATGAGGAAACTGAGTCTTGAAATTAAGGATATTTTCCTTAATGTCCAAGACTTTGTAGTAAAACCTTCCATACTTCATTAATTCATTAAGTACCATAAAAACATTTCAAGGAGCAATTGGTCCCTTTCCTTAAAGAGCTTAGATCATCTTCATGGGAGGTGGGAGAGAACATTTACGTAATAAACATGTAACATCAGAA
Organism: Hipposideros armiger; assembly: GCF_001890085.2. Taxonomy (NCBI): domain Eukaryota; kingdom Metazoa; phylum Chordata; class Mammalia; order Chiroptera; family Hipposideridae; genus Hipposideros; species Hipposideros armiger. The sequence continues at coordinate 853,970 of NW_017731949.1, read as the reverse complement.
AGCATATGTTAAGCAAGTTCAGTAGCAATATGACTCTGACCTACTGCTACCAAGGGATAACTGATAATGGTTAACAGGAAGGTGTATATTATCTGTATCCTGGGAATATTGCACTTGTTATACAATGTCTGGCGTCTACTGCTGAGTTTTTATTTTACGGTAACTGTTTGATTCTGAATTGAGTGGCCCATTTAAAGTCCCCCTTTCTTTGATCTTTTTCTTGTTTTTAAATATGCTATTTCTTTTTATGGACTTATTTTGCCCATTCCTCTTCTCTAATGCATAACCTTGTTTGTCCTCCAGGACCCTCTCAGATCTTACCTCCATTGCAGAGTACTAGCCAATATACCAGCCTATATTCATGTTTTTAATTTGAAATCATTATCTATAGATTACATTAGCACTCTATTACTTACCCTGTTTTCAGCCATATATCAGTTTAGTTTTCTATTTTATGAGAATATCCACCAATTCCTTTGTTAAACAAGTATTAGGTGGTATATATCAATATGACAAGTTATTAAATGCAAATTTCGCTTGTTCTCTGGTCATCCTAAGTATATCTTGTGTCTCCCCAACAGTGTTTGTTTATTAATGACAGGACCCTCCATGTATTATTTTGTTTGTGGTAAAATGTGCTTAACTACTTGATAGGCACATCATTAGCACTCAGCTACTAAATATTGAATTAAAATTGCTCATTGATTATTAACAAAATTTAAAATTATTCAGGCCTGGTTAAATTCATGTTGCTTTTTGCCAGATGATGTTTTAAAATATTATTATTCCAAACCCTGTATAATGAAAGCATATATCATAACATAAAAGAAGTATTTTACTTCTTGTGATACATTTTTAATTTTTAAAGGCTATAGAAAATTCCTTTTTAAATGTTTTAAGATATAGTAATTTGAATTTGTAGAACATTTTTAATCTGATGATTTCTAAGCAATTTATTTCTATTTTTCATTGACTTTCCTATTTATATCGTGGTTTCTCTTTAGAGTTAGATATTGAGAGTTCATTTCACAAATATTTATTGAGTATATGCTAAATGTCAGGTACTGTTCATAGAACTGGGCATACAAAAATGAATAAAATAGACAAAAACCCTGCCTACAAAAAAATTGACTTTCTATTTGGGGGAGATGATAATACACAGAAAAAATAAGTGAAGCATATAGTATATTATAATGCTAGGTTCCAAGGCCGAAAACAGAGCAGGGAGAAGATGAGTAGGTCCTGGAGCTCTAATGCACAGCTTAACAATTACAGTAGGCAGTACTGTATTGCATACTTCAAAATTGCTAAGGGACTAGATCTTAAATGTTCTCACCACAAACAAGCAATGATAATTTTGTGACACAATAGAGGTGTTAGCTGAAGCTACAGGTGGTAATCATATTGCAATACATACACGTATGAAATCAACATAATGCTTGTACATCTTAACGTGTACAGGGTTATATATAAATTGTTATCTCAATAAAAAAAATGAGAGCGGGAAGGGAAATAGGGAAACTATCGAGGAAACAACATTTCGATTGTAAGTGGAGTAGTCAAGGAAGCACTCACGGTGAGATTGTATTTGGTTCTTTGAAGAGACTGGGTAAGAAGATGTGGTTTAGACCTAGGAACAAATGCAGAGGCCCTGAGGAGGAGCATGCCCAGCGTGGGGCCAAAGAAATGTCAGGAAGCCAGGTTATGCAGGAACTGGGGCTTTGAGTGTGACAAAAAGCAATTCGAGGGCTCTGACCAGGAGAATGACATAGTCTGATCTATATTATCTAGATTAAATATGCAGAATTAGACTATAGGAGTACAAGAGTAGAAGCAAGAAGCGAGCAAGCTAGGAGGATAATGCAATAATCCAGCCGTGAGATGATGGTGGTTTAGGCCAGGATGATAGTGGTGATGGATCAGATAGAGGGTGAGAAAAAGAGGAGTTAAAGATAAATCCTAGGTGTTGGGCTGTGCAACAGAAGACTGGAGTTGCCATTTCCCTATCACAACGGGGTTCTGATAGCTTGAGGGATTTTTGGGTGCTGCCAGTTGGATCTGTTGCAGCCATTTAGCTTCTGTTGAAAAGATAAAAAGCAGTACCAGGAAGGAGGCTTCACACACCCTTGCAGTAATGGCTTCTAGGCATTGGAAGAAAAGGTCTCATGACAATTGAGGAACTGTTTATCATTCTCTAGAGTTCTGTGGGGGAGATTCTCACTTGTTGTCCTGGATACTGGGTAGCTGGAACCATGCCACTGGTATGTCTGTATATTCATAAGTTGGGCATTTGTAACTCTGGTGATAGTAGTGTTATTTCCCCTCATTCTATTAGCAAAGCTTAAAAAGGGAAATATATTAACTTCCTTTTAAGGAAAAATTTTATATTTTAGAATCTAGGCAATTAAATAACTCTGCTAAATGATATACCAAAAGCTTTAAAAGCATAAATACTCTCCCTAAAGATGTTGCAAACTTATTATATAATAAAGACCTTTGATCTTCAAAAAAAACCCCTTTTGTTTCAGTTTCATATTAGGATGGACCTTTTCATTTTGATGTCTTCTACACCTAAGGAATCAATAAACATTTTAATAAATATGCACAATAAATATACTAGCAATATAGTCTAGAATATCAAGTTCCCAATACTCAGCATTATCTGTTGGTATTTGAAAATGTAGGTAATACAGCCTTAGTTTAATTATTACATAGACATGGTTATTATAATCATATATATATATATATATATATATATATATATATGACATTTTTCACCTTCCCTGACCTATTAGAGCTTTTAATGGAGTTAGCTGAAAGTTACTATTAATTTTCTATCTGATAAAGTCAGGTTTAAGACAAGAAATAAGTATTATATGGGCCCAGCATGCTTCCCCTCTGCCAGTCTACTACCTAAGAATTAAGAGTGTTTTAAAATGTTAATATAAAGAGTTCCTTAATTAGCAAATTGAAAACTACCATTAAGAGAGCTAAAGCAAGCTGCACTCTAGATTTCCTTTCTTAACTCCATGTTTCAGCCTGCCGTGGCTATTGCTTCTCTGTTTGTTTTAACCCCCATTTTACAGTCATGTGCATTCTTTGTAGAGAGAAGGCCAAGTGGAAGCAGGGATCCTGACAGCTACAACATGGTTGAAAGAGGAGCCTCCAGGACACAAACTAGAAACAGTAAGCAGTTTGGGATCTGTAGCCCAGAACTCCTAGAGAACATGGACTATGATAATTTTAAGTTGACTTTACTTTTTTCTTCATTTTTCAATGTGTAAAGAAAAGGTGTTTTAAAAAAATCAAGGACTCAAAGTCAGAGGACTACCAGTAAAATTAATAATTTAGGCTAATTTAACATTTCATATTGTAAGAGCATATTCAGGAGCATCTAGATTGAAATTTTAACTATACCAAACTGTAAATCTGAAATTAAATACACTGTATAGATTACCAATCGACCTAAGTAAATATTTTTTTTAATAAACAACAAATGAAATGGGAAACATCCAAGTGCATTTAAGATTATTAAATCTAAGCATCAAAATTATTCTCTTAGTAGATATTTTATCTGAGTCTTTAATCTTAATCTTGTAATCTTTTTAGTAGTTTGTCATCTCACATACTATAAAATCTATATTGTCACCAAAAGGCCTTTTTAAAAGTAAAAAAATATATGTGAACTTTTTGTTTTTGTTCCTAGTTTTTTCTTGTTTGTTTTTAGGGATTTATGTAAATTTATATTAGCCCAATGATTTTGAATATGGGGTGAATATTTTTCAAAATTTATAGAAATACATGAATATCAAATATTGGCAGGAGTATGGCTAGATAATACTTTCCCAGAATCTTAACTAATAAAGCCTCAGCTTTCTGAAACTGAAGGATATATTTAGCTCTGACTGATGTTGAAAAATTAAATATTGGATTTAAATTTGTAGCAAATTTCACTTCAAAATATCTTCAATATTTTCTTTATTTCTGGTTGTCAGGATCCTATCTGATCTTATTTTTAATCAATTAGAACCATTTTCCAATTGCAAATACTTTACTTTGTTAGCTCTTACAAATTTTTTTGTTCTTAAAGCGAGATGAGGAGCATCTGCTAGACTACAATAAGTAATAAGATGTGTGCTTTTCGCTTTTGAGGCCAGAACCGGTCCCTGCCTCTTATAAGCTGACAACTCGGCTCTGTGTTTTTCTTATAAATAATTTGGTCACATGGTATTCTAGTTTAAACTTTTATTTATTTTGGAAAGTGATTCAACTTGAAAAGAGGAAAGAGTGTACCAGACTATAATATTAAATCCTTTACATTTGTTTACTAAATGTACTTTTACAAAATACCAAGTGATATACACATTATACGCCCAAATTTAATTCCTTTCCATTGTGATAGATTTGATGTTGTTATCTTCATGTTTCCTAATATTTCTGTCATTGCTTCTTTTATAGCCTAGAGAGCCTGACTGTCAAGAACACAGAGGTCCAGAACAATCTGTAGAACCACTGGCAAAAGAAGCATGTGGTCTCTGCAGTGATTTTAGCGATGATGAATCAGTGGAAAACTCAAGAGTAAAGCCTGCTAAAAATAAAGCATCTGACTCAAGTAAAGCTTCAGGGTCTTCTGGACAGCTTACCTTACTCCAGTGTGGTTTCTCTAAATTGCTTGAGACAAAATATAAAGCAGTTGAGGATAGCGATAAAAACATTGCATCTGACGATGAAAGTTCTGATGAACAGCCCACATGCCTTTCAACAGAAACCAAAGAGGTTGGTTGTCAGAAAAGTCAAGACTCTCTTGGTACTTCAGAACATCAAAAATTAGCTAACATCCTGAATCCAAATAAAAACTGTACTTTTGATAAAAGTGAGAAGATTTTAGAGCAGAACATTTCTTCCAAGTCTGATGATGAGAAAAATTTAAAAAATACAGCTGACCACCATTGCATTTTACAGAATGCCACAGAATCAGAAGATAGTGATGTCATCTTTCCCACACAATATGCAATTCAGAAATTTTCTATGAATAGTACAGGGCTTCAGCCCCTTGTCGATGGATCTGAAGATTCTGAAACAGAAAACCCTGTAAAAATAAGAAATGATGGTGAAGATAGAAACACTGATGTCAGAGGAAGTGGACTAATTTCAAAACAATTAAGTCCTGAGAACATGACCCTGAAATCTGTTATGAAAAGAAAAGGCAGTAGTGATATCAGTGATGAGTCTGATGACATTGAAATTTCCTCCAAGTCAAGAGTAAGAAAACAAAGAGCTACTAGTTCTTTGAAGTTCAAGAAGAGAAAGGAAAATAAAAGGAAACTTTACACTTTTCCTAAAACAATGAAGAAAGCAAACCAACTGTGTGCAACAGACAAAGATTGTAACTCTCAGACTATTGATGACTTTCCATCCTCAGATGATGATTTTTCTGTTAGCCACATCAGTTTCTCTAAACAGAGACTTAGACCAAAAACTATAAAAGATAGAATCGATTTCTCTTCAAAATTGCCTAGCCATAAGAAAAATAGCACTTTTGTACCAAGAAAAGCAATGAAATTTTCAAATGAGAGAGTTGTCAATCAAGAGCAGACGTATGAATCAATGGATAAATTTTTAGGTAACTACATATACATTCTGAAACTTTACTTATTTGTTTTGTGCAAACAGTTCCATAAGATTCTTGAATTAGCTTGTAAAATAGCCCTCTACAATCAAAATATTACATTGAGACACAAATGAGGAAGTGGGTGGGTGGCAGGATAAGGGAAGACCAGCTTGGTCAAGATAGAGAACTTTGTCATCCCCCCAGGACCCGCTCCATGTGTCCCATCTGAATCACAGCCCTTCCATCCCCATAAATACTAATTATTCTAACTTTTATAGTGATCACTTTTTTGCATTTTTATGATTTTATCACACAAATATGTATCCCTAGACATTATAGTTTAGTCTCATTTTTTAAAAAATTTTATATAGTCTTTTTTATTCTGTAGTATTCCTCCTCCATCCCTTTCATTTCCTTAACATTTATCTGTTGAAGAACCTGGGTCATCCATAGAGTTTTCCTCAATTTGCATCTTGCTAATTGTGCACTCTTGGTACAGTTGAACATATTCCTCTGCCTTCTATATTTCCTACAAATGAGCAGTATCTGATACTGTATCAAACTCAAGTTCATTCCTTTGACAAGACAAAAGTTAGTGTTTAGCAAGACCATGGGAGGCACAAAATGTTGCTGGTCTCTCTCTTATCTTGGCAGCCCTTGATGCTTAATGCCTGGAACTATGTATTCATTCAGAGTAGGAAAATGATGTTTTCTACTTCTCTTATTTCTTCTTCATTTGTTAGTTAGAATGCTTCTCGAAGGAGATACATCTACTGGTACTTACCCAGTCGTATAGTTCATATGGAGAAGGCAGGGAATATACTTAATTCCTTTCTTTACCAGTTTTTAATATAATAAAATTGTTTCCTTAGAGGGGAATGATCTTTCTTAAAATCATTATGAATTAATTGATTCAAACACATTTAATGGGTCTCAATCCATTGCAATGAATATCATTATTGAGGTTCGGTTGTCTCATCTTTGGATAGTGGGAGCCTTTGGACATGAGCACTTTGGTTCCTGAACCCTGTAACATGATGCTATCTTTGTCATGATGTCATCTTTGACTGTAATCTGGAATTACAGAATGTTCCAGGATCATCTCATACATTTTCTGCCCCAGACCTAGAATCAGTCGTTTCTCCAAGAACTCTTGGTTTCTTTTAGTGAGAAAAGACTACATACAGCCTTTTGCTAGGAATGATCATTGCTGCAACTGGCTTAGTTCTTATTTCTGGGCCTTTTCAGTGGACACACTGTGTGTGTGTGTGTGTGTGTTTATATTTATGTATATATTTATATACATATTTATGTACACATATGTATTTTTATGTCTCATGATAAAATACTTCATGAGTTTATATCATACTTCCATATTTACATTAATACTTAATTTGAGATTATAGAACCTTTACTAAACCTCTTTGCTATCACATTTGTATAGCATTTCCTCCATAATGATAATTCTGGCTCTTAAGCGTATAGGGAGTGTTTTCATTATAATATCCCATAATTTCTCATTAGTCTTATCCCATATTATGTAAAAATAAAAAAATAAAAATACCAATACTACTATACTATGATTCCTGATTCCTGGAAACATTAAGGTTTTTGTTTGTTTGTTTGTTTTGCATGTGCCCTCCCATTTCTTCCTCTTTTAAAAAATGGGTATATTGTGTCTACAGTGTCAGAACATACATACAGACATTGTATTATATATTCTGCCCCTCCTAGACTTAATTTATTCTTGGCTTGCAGGTAAATATAAATGTAATGCTCCCCATTAGGCTTTATAGCAATGTCTCTTAAGTCATTTTAGTTGTCTGAAACTTATTTTCTAGCATATCCCTCAGGAAGTGCTCATGAGAATAATATTGCCTGAGATTCTTGTTGATAACAGACAGTTTGTGCCCTTTATACTTAAAAGCTATTTTTGCTGGATATAAAATTCTTGGTTCATACACTCTTTTCTTAAGTCTTTTAACTATGTAGCTTCATTTTCTTTGAACATGACATTTTTTTCTCCCTAGATGCCCAGAGGGGTTCTTTTCTTTTCATTAGTGTTCATTAATTTTACTAGATTGTGTTTTAATGTTTGTCTTAGTCAACTTGGGCTGCTGTGACAAACTACCATAAACTGGGTAGCTTATGCAACATTTATTTCTGAACAATTCTCGAAGCTGGGAATCCAAGATCACAGTGCCAGCATGATTAGGTTCTTGGAGAGGGCCCTTTTCCCAGTTCCAGATGGCCCCCTTCTTGCTGTGTCCTCACATCATGAAGAGAGAAATGATCTCTCTCCTGTCTTTTCTTCTAAGGGCACTAATCCTATTGATTAGGGCTCCACCTTCATGACCTAATTATCTCCCAAAGGTCCAACTACAGATACCATCACGCTGGGGATTAGGACCTCAACATATGAATTTGCGGGGGACAAACCTTCAGTCCATAGCAGTGTTGGTTATTCTGAGTCAATATTCTCATAGTGTAGTTTCAGCTTGGTTTTTATTTTAGGAAAGCTTTCTTGTACTAAGTAAGTGTTTTTACTTACTTTGTTTTATTCCTTTGCTTTGGCTTTCTTCTTGAGGGACTCCTGTTATTTAAATGTTCAATCTTCTTTTTCTGTCCTTAGAATTTGTCACATTCTGTCAAATCCTTTTTTCTCTTTTTCATTTCTCTTTGCTTTTTAAAAAAATCCTTCTTTCTTTTAAAACATTATCTGTTGTGTTCATTCCCTCTTCTAGTTTAGTCTTCATATCTGAAATAATTTTTTTCATTTTCTAAGTCTTTCCTGAATTCTGCCACTCATTTCTGAGTTATTTTAATTCTGATTTATGTTGTTGGTTCTTGTATTTTATCATTTTCTTGGCCTTTTACCTCATTTTGAAATCAGTTACAGTTTTAATCTGTTTTGTGAGCACATATTTCTGGCATCTTCAATTATAAGGATAAATTCTGCTTATTCTCCTTCATAGTAATTTTTATGAGATTTGACCCTCTTGCTTATTTTTATAGAAATTACTTTCCCTGAGTTTTTTTAAATGAGGCAGAGTTTAGGAAATTTTTTCTGTCATCATAGAGCTGTGATTTTTGTGGCGTGTTCACCACTACGGTGGGATGTCCTGTCTCTGTCCCTCTCGCCAGCTTTTCCCCGGAGCTTCTCTTTTCCTCATTCCTGTTCTTGTCATCCTGCGTATCCTGACTCCCTCACAGCAGTTTTTCCTCATCCTGTGGCCCTGACCTGGGAGCCCTGGTGGGTCAGCTTGGGAAGTTCCTAAGTGCTAGCCTGCTCTGTCCCCTCAGGCCTTACCTTAAGCCCCCTGCAGCCACTCAGCGTTGGAGGGCAGAAAACCTTCCGCGATTCAACTACTGTCTCCAGTTGGCCCACGGTGCTTTCTAGTGAATGCCTGTTGGCTCTTCTGGGGTCTCCTGTTCTCAGATCCATCAGATGCCACCCTGTGGCTTCCTTCTTCCTTCACACAGACCCTGATGCCATGCAGAGTAGGTAGCTATTGGTGGATTGTCCCCACCTGCTTGTATTTTAGGGCTCATTGGGGTATATTGTCATCTAACTTTGTTGTAAATTCTATCCATGGCTTTTGATTTTGCTCTCTAGTTGCTGTCTGTTCTCACGTAGGGATTCAGAGAGATTGAACTGCTTCTCCTGTCACCACCATCCACCAAAAATCTGTTTAGTGATTTTTAAGAGTTAGCATTGCTTTCAAAGTGCCTGACTCCTTCCCAAAAAAAATCTATGTGAAAGGATCTGATATATAAGCAAGGATACTGTGATATAGAAACCTTAATCATTGTATTTAACTTATTTACAAATCAAGCTTTCTTTTGCGGTTATTAGTATCATTTAAAAGTTCATGATGATACATATTTTAATACCCTTGTAACTAAATATTGGACTGTCCTTTGGTTTGTGTGCTACAACTAGATTTTAGGTTTGAGGAATTATTACATGAACTAATTTTTAAAAGATTAGCTGACCTTTTGGTTTGTTTGTTTATTACTGTCCAAAAGGTGTCAGTAGTTAGTGTGGGACTAATGTTATTCTAAGTAAGGCATAAAATGTATCATCAAGATTAAGAAAAAATTAGTAAATTTTCTACCAGAAGAATCCTTTTGAAGGTTTTAAACTCTGCCATACACACTCCCTGGTGTTTTGAAATTTAAGGAGAATATTATCTTAGTTGCTCTTTCAATCATCTTATTTAACATCTTGTTTTCACATGATTGGCGATTCTGGTTGAGAGAGGTTCAGGACCAAAACAGCACAAGTGTTGAAGGTCATAATCAAGGTTCATTGCCAGAGCTGTTTGAGGGAGGTTTTACAGACCTTACTTCTAGCCGTCTCTTTTATGACCACAATTTAAAAGTAAATTATAGGTGCCTAGAAGCAAAGCAATAAAAAATGTCAATTTTTTAAACTTCTTTCAGATAAAAGCTGTAAGTTAATTTTTTTCATTTCCTAAAAACCTTCCAATCTTGACATTCTCTGGGCACATGTACAAAAAAAGACAAACACAAACAGTAAAACTGAACAAAGCCAACCAAACGAAACTCCCTAGTCATAAACCCCATGCTCCCACTCCATCACTGTAATCAAGTACATGTTTAAAGGAACATATGAGGCTAGCACTGCTCTTTAAATTAGTAAACATGCTTTTTAAATCAACTGGGACAACAAATTCATAGAAATGCCCCTCTACCATGACTTTACTATTGGCCAAAACCATCATTTCAGGTTTAAATCTAAAGACTGTTACCTAATCTCAGAAGTTCCCATATTGATGAGAGAGAAAAGTCCTTTCCAAGTTAACCTAGACCAACCTATTTGAACCCTTTATTTTTTCAGTTTTTAAAAAAAATGTGATGTTAACAGATAAACGTAAGTGTTTTTCCTGAGGATTCAAAACAAAACAAGCACAATTGTTTTTTAGTGTATTGCTGATAATTTTTAAGTATACATGGAACCATATTGCTTTATAATCAGACATCGCTTAATAAACATCAATTACCTCCTAGATGGTGTTCAGGAAGTGGCTTACATTCACTCAAACCAGAATGTTATTGGATCAAGCAAAGCTGAAAATCACATGAGCCGATGGGCAGCACATGATGTGTTTGAATTGAAGCAGTTTTCCCAGCTTCCTGCTAACATAGCTGTTTGCACTTCTAAGGTAAGCAGCACATAAGGTAGTGTCATCTTTAGTTTTTATCTCATTTTCACAGAAGTTAATAGTATCTTCTTTAAGTACTCCCTCAAAAGTAGCTACTAAGATTATAAGTGACATACAAATAGTGCAGAAAACAGAACACTTTGGGTCGCACTGTTGTCACTGAAGATGTTTTATAGTAGAAGACAAATCGATATCTAAATGTAATAATGTTGAGTTGCTTAATAAGTTTGCCAAAAATGAGGAATCTGTGGAAGTCATGCAGTTAAATCAGAACCAAAACCACTTCTTGCTCATATGGAAAAAGAAAAGTAAGTGTATGATTAGATATCCTCTAAAGTTTCATCTAAAATGAAGACAGACTCAAACTAGCTTCATATAAAATTTTTTTTTTTTTGTAAAGAAATTTTATGTTAAAAGTAATAAATACTTCCTATGGACTCTTCTCATTTAAAACGATTGTAGAGAAATAAGGCTTTATATAAATGTGATATTCACACATAAGTCACTTTCATCAAAGGTTTTAAAAAATATTATCTTCTCTTTGGCTTGTTATCCTTCATTAATTCCTAAGAGCTAAGTCTGAGGTGTAGTTTTCCTACCATTGGATGTGTAGGAGTAAAAAATGCATACTGTTTAAAACAGTGGTATTTAGTACTACTTTTAAGAATGAAGGGAGGAAGATGCCTCTGAACTGTCACACTGTCTTCATTTTTTTGTACCTTATCTGATTCAACATAAGATTTGGATGCCTTAACAATAAAATCAGAATACAAAATGAAATTCAGGACCAAGGGAAATATAAATTAAACTGGAATTTCAAGACTGGGAGAGAAAGTTAGAATGCATATATTATACGACATAATGTTCTTACCCAGATACTTTTTAATGACAAATTTGATTGACTTTCAAAGGCAGTAAATAGTTTATTTCGTGTTTTTTCAACTAGTGCATTCGGAAACGTGTGTGGGCAGTTTGGGTGGGCACAGTGACTGAGTGCCCAACTGGCATTAATGCCTGGAGGCCATGGCTGTCATGGGGAGGAGGTGGGGGGAGGGGAATCCCACATGCCAAGAATTGTTCTGCCCAAAATGCCATAACACCCTGCAGAGAAACACTGAGCTAAATGGTTGTCCTTAAGTGGGGGAGGGGGGGATACTAGCTTTTCTGAGGAGGAGAAAAGCTTTTTTTAACCCTTAATTTAAAGGAAATTTTCCTCTTGGGTTTTAAATGAGGACCACTGAATGATCTAGTGAACAGTCCAGTGTCTTATAATATCCTTAGAGTAAATGTAATAACAGACTTTGAAAGGCTGTGTTTTTAGCATTTTTAAATGTAATTCAAAGGCCCAATGTCAAAATACATCTCATGAAAGAATGCTTTCATGACCCAAGTATGCTGCTTTTTTATATTCTCATTTGATCTAGAAATATACTGTTTCTCAACCAACACTCTATACAGCATTCTATAGTTTGACTACCTTGTAGGAGCTATTTGGAAAAGTAGTCAGAGATCTGTTGGGTTTGCCAGAACTTTGCTTTATTAAAATGAACACATATCAGTATCTTTTAAGCAACTAACTTTTTATTAAGCTTTTTTTTAACCATGCCCTTTTCCAAACAAATACATTTTAATTAGAAAAAAGTAAGATAGTTTGTCTAAATTCTGTAGAAGATGTTAATGAAGTAATTTAACTGGATATTAGCCAGTAGCTTAGTTAAATATTTTTCAGAGAAGAAATTTACAGGCATACAATTCCTCCCAAAATGGATCTGAGAAGCAACCCCTAGATATAGAAGCAATAAAAAGTCCCTTTGGGACCTTCTTAAGGAAAGTTGTAAAAATGAAAATGCTACAGATATACTTTGCCTTTAATTGACAGGGACTTGGGGGTGAGGGAGTTCCTTTATACTTATACTGGCAATACCAACAGTTTTCAACCTTTTTCAGCCCCAACATTCTTGAGGGAGACGGCACAATCTCCTCAGAAACCTTGTCTCTTCACAGTGATTTTCAGAGTGAGGGAAACAAATTGCAGTGTGCATCCCCTACAGTTTCTAATATGCCTTTTGAGGCTGTATATTTCCCCTATTCCATGTAGACCAACTTAGTACAAGGAAAATGAAAAATTTATTGTTTAATGACTAAATTGTGGTTGGTATAAAGTATTCAGGGAAGTTTTGGGTTTGTTGTGGGTTTTTTTTTTAATGTTTTCTTGTATAGTTTCTATTTAATTCATTTTCTGTTACATTCTTAAAGTCACAAGTGCATCTTTGCTAATAATATCAAGACATATAAATATAGTAGTTTCCTCCCAAGAATTCGAAGATCAAACAATTGTTTTTCCTGCAGGTTAATTTTGTCTGGCAATATAGCATCTGATCATTGCACATGGTATAAGAGCTGCTCACAGAAGGTACCTAGTAAGGATGGGAGCCCATAATGGGGTTTTGACATAGAGAAGAATTGCCTGAGAAAGTTAAGATTGAATTGACTCAAAGAGGGAGGAAAGCTTTCTAGGCTGCGAGAACATCCCTATGTAAGGGGTATAATTTGGCACATTATGGGGAACTAGAAACTAGAGAAGCGCTTCCCCTGAGATATCCAGGCCAGGTGAGGGGGTAGAAAGATAAGAGAGGGGGGAGGAAGGGAGGGGGAAGAAAAAATGATCACACAAGCTGGGTTTGAATCCTGGCTAAGCCGCTGCCAACTGTACGACCTGAGGAAAGGCTTGTTTAAATGTTGTTTTACCAAGTTTCTAAAAAGAAGTGAAGAAGGAACCTGCCTGCCAGGAAGGGATGTCGCAAAGCGCAGCACTTAGTCAGGTCAGGGCTTCCCGTCCACGCCTCAGAAACCTTTGCACCTGGCTGCTGACGCTGGCAGGCAGGGCGGCCATGGAAAAAGTGCACTTGGCTCCAGGCCTCACATAGAAGCTGGGGAGGACCCGAGGGGGAGGTGGGCCACACTCGGGCTGGATCTGGGTCGCTCCAGCCCTTGCCTTTGATCAGGCTGCAGCCTCCCCGACCTGGGGAAGACCCGCAGAGACATTGCTTAGGCCGGCTGAGTTCTGGCGGATGGGGCCTCTGAATCGTCCCCACATGGTGGCTCATCTGGTTTCTAACACCTGTAACCCGCTGCAGGAAGTCCCAGGCTCTGGGAAGTCCAGAAGGAGTTAGCTGGCTATTGAGGCTTTGCCCTTTGACCTTTGACGTCCTCTTTTCACGTGTTGGACTTGTGATTGCAGCTTTCTCTGTGACGTTGTGTTCCAGGGAGATGTCACAAGCACCTGGCTGGACAGTTAGTTCAGTGCGTGCTAGACCTTGAGCAAGACAGAGAAGCTAGGAGAAGTGCTCCGAGTTTCCTGTGCTGTTCTCGGGTTCGTTTGGCGCACAACTGGCTCTAGATGGGCAATTTACTTAGCAATTCTCTGCTTCTATTCCACCGCCTATTCCGCCTCGGTACCTTGCCTGGTGACCGCCGCACCTTGCCTGGTGGCCGTCACCCGGTGATTTTCCCAGTCCGCAACAACTATGGCCCACCTGACCGAAACCAACCTGCTGCTCCAGCATGTGCCCTCCACCCTGGTCTCAGCCACCCGGATCGTGTGTGGTTACCAGCCAAGTCACACACCCTGTGGAAGAGGGCATATCTTTTCCCGCAGGGCATATATTCCTCTGTGGGGAGCCTGCCGCCATTGGAGAACTGGAATGACCCTCCAAAGAAGCCTGTTCAGTCGCTCTCCAGTCTGTTCACAACCTCTGGAACCATAAGGATCCCTCCTCCAGTACGAAATTTTATTCACCCGCGTTTTCCACCTGAGCCCATAGTCAAGTCTATGATGCCAGGACCATCCAGTGCCATTCCACATCCTGGCTCAAAGGACATAGAAGTAAAGATCCAAGAAAAACCAAAAAAAGCACTTGCAAAACTTGAAGAGGATCACGTGGAGACCAACGGACAGGACGATCAGAACTGTCACCATAGTAGTGGGGATCTACCCAAGACCAATGGAGCTGTTATTTCTGACAAGGGTAGTCCTGGGCCTCTGGACGGTGGTCCCAAGCACTGAGAATGCAGCTTGAGTGAGAATGCCCCGGTGTCTCCAGGGAGTTCCTCCTCTGAAAGCCAGGTGGTCACAAGCTCAGGCAGCCCTGCTAGAGATTTCCTGCTGCCTCCAAAGCCTGATTCAGAAACTGCAGTGCTCTCTGCCCCAACCCCATGCTGTTCCCTGCTGCCAGAGAGATCCACGAAGGAAGTCCTGGGTGAAGACCATGCGCAGATCCATCCAGACTCACTCATGTTGGGTAAGGAGATGCACAGTGAAAAGCCTGCGGATAGCCCACCAGTGAGCTCTTCACTGGTATCTGCCAGGAGAAGGCGCCGCAATTACAAAATTCCCATGCCACTTTCTCCACCCCTGCCACCACTGATGGGGGATCAAGGGCAGCTGCGGGTACTGTGTAAGCTCCCTTGCGTAGCTGTTGACAAAAACCCCGACACCTTGAAGAACCCTGCTTGTCAGTGGAATAAGATCATGGAAGATAAAATGAAGGTCATGGCAAATAGCAGTGCCACTCAGTCTGCCCCTTCTATCCCACCTGGGGTGGCTGCAGACTCTCTGCCCCGCACTACTCACATTGGTCAGGTCCCAGCTACTGCCAACTCGGCTGACCTATCTGCCAGGCCCCCGACCTTGTCTGTCCCTACACCTCCTCTAATACAAAATATTTATCAGAAAAAAGGACACACATTCCCTTACTTTCCTCTTCCTCAACATGCTCATTCTCTGCCACCTCTTAGTTCTAATCACATTTTGGGAATTCCACCTAATAAGAATGGAGGCCATTTCTATTCAGTCGTAACTACATTTCCTGTTTCTGACGTCAACATTTTCCAACCGTATCTGCCAGTATGACTGGTCAGCCAACTGTGGATCCTGATGTCATCAACAAGGACACTATTCTGCCTTCAGGTATTGTCGTATTCACAGCTCCCCCATGCTGCTTTAAGAGATCTTGCAGACCTGCCAGAGTTGCAGCTCCCCCATGCTGCTTTAAGAAATCTCACAGACCTGCCCAAGCCTGCTGCCAGGTGGAAAACCCTCCAAACTTAGTAGACTCCTCCACCAGCCCACCTGCATCGAAGTACCTGTGCTTGTTGCTGCCATATTATGCAGTTGGCCCCAAAACCACCCCTCAGCCCACATCAGAGACCTGTGGTGACCAGAAAAAGAAAACCTCTGTTGCCATTGCTGCAGTAGGCTGCAATCAGCCCATTGTGAATTCTGCAGTCACCCATGCTACAACAGTAAGCAGCACCTCTGCAAACCCTGTTGACAACTCAGAGCCTATGGACACCACACCTCCTCCCTAGGCTGTCATTTCCAAGTCTCCACCAGTCCCCTGGAAGAACCACTTCCCACTATACATAGTACTTTCCTAATTTGAAATCACACCACCCAGTGTCAACATTCCGTCGTCGGCTTATGTCTCTACCCACAGAATGAGTAGGCAGATAGACCCAAGTTTCCACCATGAATGGCCTTCAACACTGGAAAGGGGCTTAGCCCCATAAGTGACATTTTACCTACAATCTTCCTACAGCAAGCCAGAGGACCACACCTCAAGAATATGTGCGTGTTGTGTTGTATGTGTATTGCCTGTCTGTGTGTATGTGTGTGGTTAAGAGGCAGATGAGAGAATATGAGTGTGTTTTCATTCTAAGTTTAGCTTATCTTTTTTTTTTTTTTTAAGATTCTTATTGGGGAATTGGGGGAAGGGAAACAGACAAGTTGCTGTCCTTTTGTTCTTCAGTCTAGTTGTGGAGGACATCGCTTCACTGGCCCAAGTTGGCACCATCATTGTGCTCTTCCCGGGTGAAGCAGATCAGTCACCGGCTTCTGGACAGCCGCTCACACTGGCTGCTGGCTACACACAGTAGCCCATGGCAACCCACCGCAGCAGGGGCTGCAGCCTACGCCATCGCCGGCGACCCACAGCAGCCCAGCTCCAGGTCGAGCTGTTGTTCAACATCTTAGCTGTAGAGGGCAGTGTCACTGGCCCTCATATGTGGGATCCGAACTGGGGCCCTCTAGCATCCCAAGCCAGCTCTTAACCAACGCGCCATTCGGCCAGCCCAGTTTAGCTCATCTTTTGAACGAGTGTGAATCTCCTCAAGGTTGAACTGAGGCTGACAGGTTGTATCACAGGACCCTGTATAAGCCCACAGCGCCCAGACTTCTATTTTCTTTTTTTTTTTTAAAGATTTTTATTGGGGAATTGGGGGGATGGGAACAGTGCTGGGGAAT
>NW_017731949.1:798976-836371 GCF_001890085.2 Hipposideros armiger | reverse complement strand
TGCCTGTCCTCAAAAAAAAGGAGGCAGATGAGCCCCTTGCTGAGAGTGACAGGAGGGCTAGGGGATGCAGCAGGGGGAAGCAAGAGGGAGGGAGACTCCCCATTTCTGGAGTACAAGGTCAGCACAGGGTCTCAGGTGTGATCTGGGGGAGCCCGGGCAAGGAAGCTTAAGGATGAGAGCCGTGGGCACCCTCTGTGTTTGGGGATCCTCTGCCCAGGCCCACGGAGGGCCAGTGGGTAAGCGAAGGAACTTGCTGCAAGTGGGGGGAGTAGCCAACTGGAAGGAAGTGTTCCTGCTTCCTCTGATCTCCTTAACTCTCTACACCAACTGCCATCTTGACAACTTCCATCCATACCCATGTAGCTGGCACTTGGGTCCTTTCAGACTGATGTCACTTTACTCCATTTGTTTGCCTGCTGTGAACCTACTGGGCTCAGTAGACCCTGGTAGGCTCTCTGATCATACATGTTAATTATTTTGTATAGAACCTTCTCATAGCATTAAGGTTTATATGTAAAGGATGGTTCATGGAGAGAAGGAATATGGGTAAGTTCTCTTTTTGAGGCTATCGAGTCCTCTTTTCTGCTAAGACAGCACTGACAGATTAGAGAATTCTTGTATATAAACATCTGCCATGACACAATCACTGATGATTCATTTATTCCTCATAAAACTTGAGCAACTATAATTTTGTTTGCACTTAAAAGGTTAAAAAGAAAAAGTCTGAGGCTTGGGTAGAGAAAGACCTTCCACAACACAGCATTAGTAAGTGTCCAAGTCAGCCCTGGATCTCAGATCTGTCTCGTCCCCCTCCCGCTCCCCCCTTTCCCCTTCCCACCCTCCTTTCCTTTAAGCAGACATTACTGAGCCCCTGCTATGTGCAAGGATCTACATTGGATTTTTCACACCAACCATCACTTGTGTCAATCATAACTTCAGGTCACCTGCTGTCACTTCCGTGATCCCTCCTGGTGTGCTGAGGTGGCATTCTGAGTGTTCCCAGGGTGTAAAGGCCGTGGCTGCCTTTGGGGGAAGACCATGCAGATCCACTGACTTGCCCCTGCAGGTGGGACAGGCAGTGGAATGGATGTGTCAGGGAAGTCTGAGAATAAACACCAAATCCTTGTCTAGGAAACTAATTAAGAAATTGATCAATAGGGCCGGCCGAGTGGCGCGATGGTTAAGAACTCGCTTGGGACGCCAGAGGAACCCGGTTAGGATCCCACATATGAGGGCCAGTGACACTGCCCTCCACAGCTAAGATGCTGAACAACAGCTCAACCTGGAGCTGGGTTGCCGTGAGTCGCTGGCGACGGCGTAGGCTGCAGCCCCTGCTGCAGTGGGTTGCCATGGGCTACCGTGTGTAGCCAGCAGCCAGCGTGAGCAGCCAGCAGCCGCAGTGAGCGGCCGTCCAGAAGCTGGCGACTGATCTGTCTCGCCCAGGAAGAGCGCAATGATGGTGCCAACTTGGGCCAGTGAAGCAACGTCCTCCACAACTAGACTGAAGAACAAAACGACAGCAACTTGTCTGTTCCCCTTCCCACAATTTCCCAGCGCTGTTCCCATCCCCTCAATTCCCCAAAAAAAAAAAAATCTTTAAAAAAAAAAAAAAAGACATTGATCAACAGTTTCAAGTTGATTTTCTGCTTCATTCCTCAGAGGAGAGTAAAAGTGCTCAGCATAGAATACCTTGATGAAGCCATCTTTGAAACCTGCAAATGGGTGGGAATTCCAGCAGCAGATATGTAGGTTCTCCAATAGGAAGGACAGTTTAGAAAAGGAAGCAGGAAGTGGGACTGATGGAAAGAAGGTGGAGGTGTATGTGGCTGCCTGAAGGCCGCCTTGCTTCCTGTGCTGTCTTTGTTTACATCACCAGACGCAATGTAATTGTTTATGTCCCCCACCATTCTGCTCCCTGCTCCGTGCCCCAAAGGCTGACCTGCACGGCTGCTTCAGCAGTTTCCCTTACCCTCTGGCATCTGTGTTCAGCAATGGGGAGCGCTGGCAAGACATCGGAGCGGGGGAGAGAGGGACGTCTGCACTTTTATTCCCCTGGTGCCCTTCCTGTGTTGTCACTTCAAGCTGGAAGGCCACAGCTCTGCCAAGGTGGCCTTCTCCATGTGACTCTCACTTTTTGGGCTCTGGTCTGCTCTATTGGGGTGTCAAGGCCCCCACACTTAATTGCCCTATTTTTCCCTTGGGGTTTCTCCGCTTCCTGCCTGCCTTTTGCAAATAATCCCTTTATTAAGCTCTCCTCAAATTATCCAGTTTAAGGGTGTCGTCTCTTTCCTGCTGGGACCCCAACTGTTGTAGGCTGTGCTCCATCTTTGCTTTCCTCTGTGCCCTTCTCCATGCCCTCATCTCATAATTTCTATCTATATACCCAATTCTTGTACAACACCAAGCTCACACACACCCGAGTGAGTGGAAAGCCTGAAAAATAACTGTGAGAAGGTGATAAATTCTAGTGGGAAGAACTAACTGGGCTTGAGAATCTAAGAAACCTGAGTTAAAAGTACAGCTCTGACATGATTAGCTACGTGCCTGGGGCAAGTTACTGGTCCTCTGGTCCTCTTCATTTCTCTCACTTCTTGTACAGGTGAAATGTGATAGATCAATAAAGTCATTAAACTTAGCCAGTTTGCAGTTGGATCCATCCTGATATTCAGCTGTTTCCTCTTTGTGTCTCCTCCCACTGATTAACTGAAGAACTCTGTTCTTTTTGTCAAGGCTACCCCTACCTCGTTAATTAACAAACATCTGAACCTGAAAAGAGCAGCTTCTTTAATAGTCAAGCCCCCCGACTTCCAGACCCAGGATCACCATTCCCAGCAGTTTTTCACAACTCCCTAGTAGTTTTTGTGGGATGGCCGGGGACAATGAGATTTAAGATAACATTGAGGCAGACCTGAGGCCTCAGAAGATGCCAGCTGATGAGTTCTCATCCACTAGCTCTGAGGCCTGCTTTCCTGTGTTCTTTGCTTTTACCTGCCTCTTGTGCATTATGGCTCTGGGAAGGTGTTTTCTTAGGTATGAGTCGACCATCTTCCCTAGCTGCTGGCATCTAGAATAAAGGACGCTTCTCTCCTCACCAACTCTTGTCACTCTAGTTTTTTTAACTCTCTGAGAGGTAAGCAGCACCGAACCTAAGTTCGGTAACAAGGTAACAAGGCCACTTGTGTGTTCTCCCCCCCTCCCCCTCCCACTAAGACAACATGAATTTCCTGAAGGAATGACTTTCCATGTGTCGGGCTCGGTGGAGCTGACCTTCCCCCAAAGGAAAGCAGGGACGGGCCTGTGACAGGGCCAGTCGGAGCATTGAGTCACTCGGAGAAAACTGTCAGGCTCTGCCTGCTTTGGAATGTGGCCAGATCAGAAAAGCCAAGAGTGAGAGAGGAAGAAAGAGAAAAAAAGAAGAGCAGGAGTGAGGGAGAGAGACCAAGTCCCAACTGCATCAGGTCCTTTCCTAAAACCGAAGTGCCCCAGGACTCTGCAGCCATGAACCCACAGTCGCTCTGTGTTAAACTGCCCTCAGTTAGGTATGTGAAAACTGCAGGCAAAACGGCACGAGAGACATAAATACCAGTCTCCAAGGACTCGTCAGCCTTCTAGGACACAGTCCACACGCACATGATAGCTGGGCAAAATGTCATTTCAGTTTTTAAGTCAGTTCTTGGTGTGTGCTTGGCTAGGCAGCAGAGGCATGTGGATGCAAAAGCTCAAGGATTTGGGAAAGTATTTGGGTATTAGCTTAAAAGTCAACTTCTATGGCAGAGACCTGTGCTAAACCAATGCCGCCTGTTCTCCCCTTCCAGGAAACTTGGAGAATTTACCTCATGCCATTTTTAAGCAGAATGAAAAGAAAATAATTAGTACTGATTTTAATGTTCTGGTGGTTGGCGTTCACTATTCCTCAGGTAAAATATGCTGCATTTTAAGGCTTATCTCAGGAAACCAAACTACAGTTTCTACAGAAAGAAAATAGAAGCACAGCTCTGAAACCCTGGGGCCATGACTCACAGGCCTAGTTCATCTGCTGCCGGATATTGGATTCACTTTAGGGGATTAAAGAAAACAATTTCAAAAATTTACTTTTAAAAAAGCTAAGTCTCCAAGTTCAGATTTTTCATGTGTAAAGTGAAGAGCTTGGGTCACATGACCCCAGAGTTCCCTCCAGCTTAGGCATTTGGTAGTTTGGGGTCACACCACGGATGTGGGCCTTTTCCACACAAAACATTGCATATTGCCTTTTCTGCCCACATTAAGTGCATATGAAAGTGGGTCTTGGAGAGAGGTCCATAGCAGCACATTTGGCAAAGCCCCATCTTCCTTACTTGCTGCAGTGTGTTCCCCTGTACTGAGCACTTGATATTTGAATAAGAAATAGTTCTTATCAGCTGGGAGGGGATGGGGAGTTGTTCTTTAATGGATATGGACTTTCAGTTTGGGAAGTTGAAGAAGGATCTAGAGATGGATGGTGGTGATGGCTGCACAACAATGAAAATGTACCTAATACTACTGAGCTGTACACTTAAAAATAGTCCAAATGGTAAACTTTTAAGTTATGTAAATTTTACCACACACAAAAAATGACCCTCCCTTACCCCTAACCCCCTCCCCCAAATAAATAGTGCCTGTCCTCAAAAAAAAGGAGGCAGATGAGCCCAGTTAAGAACTACACTGGACTTGAGACACCCTACAGTGGAGGACAAAACAGCTGCATATCAACTGCTATCCCTGGTCTCATCCCCCGACCCAAGCTTTGGACACGTTTTTCTGTAGTCGCCAAACTTTCAGGATGCCCACTGCTGTTTATAGGTGCTTCCTTTTTCCCCTGCCCATTTGCCTAGTAGACCATCATCGTTCCTACATTATGTTTGTGTGTGTGTGTGTGTGTGTGTGTGTGTGTATGTATATATATATATATATATATATATATATATATATATATATATATATATATAATCTTGTTTAAAAAATAAAATGGTAAACAATATGATTCAAACCTCTAAAATCAGAAACCTCATGAATAAGGTGACCCAGGAGTTGCTGGAGGTATTCCAGAATTCAGTAACATTTGTGTCAAATGGAGGTGAATGAAGCGAAATAATCCCAGATTAAAACTTGTCAAAGCAGAGTACAAAACAGATTTAACATACATTTACCATTCTATGGGTGATATGCAAATATGTTTTTTTAAGATACAAAAGTTTAAAATACTGTGTTATGGTTTCTTATGAGAACTAAAGACAGAAATGAGAACTGAATTTAGAAAACTAAAAATGGACATTTACCAAGACTAAAAAAGGCAAGACCTAGCCCCTGTTGCCACAAACTACTCTGGGAGAAAAAAGCTAAAATCCTAGAAGTTTTCATAAACAAATTGCTTGAAAACCCATTCTGTGCCCCTGTAACAATTAAGTGACTGCAACCTGCCTGCTTCACCTAATCCCTAATCATTCAATTCTGTTCCCAAATCACTCAAGCTCTAAACCTAATTCCAATCCTAGGCTGATAAAAACTCTTTTGTAAATGTTTTTTGTTGTTGTTGTTTTTTTTAAATATGCAAGCAGGGTTTATTAGTGATACATTCTCAGGGAAGAGAATGGGCCTAGTTGAGGTGAGGGAGGCGGGGAAGGACAGGGGGGGTGAGCTCGAGGGCCCGAGAGAGCCAGGGAAATTCTAAAGCCACAAGCAGGAGGCCCAATCCCATGCCACTGAGGCTAGCAAGCCAAGAACTGTCTGAATAAGCACACTGATTTCAGTGGCTGATTTCTTTAAATCAATACTTGGTATGGTAAAATTCCAGCAGAAGATTCAATCCATCAGGTTTGACTTATACCATTCAATACATCAGGTTAATAATACAGATGTACTTTAGTATATTGAAAGTTGTATTACCTATATACAAAAATTACTTGGGCTGGCCAAGTGGCGCGTTGGTTAAGAGTTGGCTTGGGGGCCGGCTGAGTGGCGCGATGGTTAAGAGCTGGCTTGGGACGCCAGAGGGCCCCGGTTCGGATCCCACATATGAGGGCCAGTGACACTGCCCTCTACAGCTAAGATGCTGAACAACAGCTCAACCTGGAGCTGGGTTGCCATGAGTCGCCGGCGACGGCGTAGGCTGCAGCCCCTGATGCAGTGGGTTGCCATGGGCTACCGTGTGTAGCCAGCAGCCAGCGTGAGCGGCCAGCAGCCGCAGTGAGCGGCCGTCCAGAAGCCGGCGACTGATCTGCCTCACCCGGGAAGAGCGCAATGATGGTGCCAACTTAGGCCAGTGAAGCAACGTTCTCCACAACTAGACTGAAGAACAAAACAACAGCAACTTGTCTGTTCCCCTTCCCCCAATTCCCCAGCACTGTTCCCTTCCCCCCAATACCCCAATAAAAAAAAATCAATTAAAAAAAAAAAAAAGAGTTGGCTTGGAATGCGGGCTCTGAGAGCAGGGCCGCTGGTTCGGATCCCACAAGGGCCAGTGACGCTGTGCCCCCTACAGCTAAGATGGTGAATAACAGCTCGACCTGGAGCTGGGCTGCCGTGAGTCACAGGGGACAGCATAGGCTGCAGTGCGCTGCCATAAGCTACCGTCAGTGGCCAGCAGCCAGCGTGAGCTGCCATGAGCCACCGTCCAATGGCTGGCGACCAATCTGCCTCAGCCGGGAAGACCACAATGATCACAATACTAACATGGGCCAGTGAAGTGACGTCCTCCACAACTAGACTGAAGAACAAAAGGACAGCAACTTGTCTGTTCCCCTTCCCCCGATTCCCCAATGCTTTTCCCTCCCCAAATTCCCCAAAAAATCTTAAAAAAAAAAAATTACTCAGGGACAATATTGTAAACTTACTATTAAAAGGAAAAGTCTTACTTGTTACATGAAAATCAGAATTTTCAAAGTTGATAGTGATCATATTTGTGATGTTTTTCACCAATGTCAAAAACTAAAACAATTATTATATATTTTTTACTATTATATATTTGACATAAGAATATAACCCCTAAGACATACCTCATTCTTTTCTTCTTTTAGTTTAATTAGAAATAAATTAATTAAATAACTCATATAATGAGCCTCATCTTCAATTTGTTGAACTCTGTAATCTTCCAGCGGCAGAAGGAATTTGATAGTTATAACTAGCCTATGACATGAACTCTGCTCAGAATGCCAGAGTTTGCATTCTAGCTCTTACTCATACTTCCTGTGTGACCATGAGTAAGTTGCTTACCTTCTCTGTGCTTCAATGTCCTTGAGTTTAAAATATAAATTATTATACTAATTACCTCAAAATGTTTTAATGAAAACTAAATGAAGTAATACCTATAAAATGATCTGAACAGTGTCTGACACAAAATAGCACTCAATAATATCTATTGTTATTACTACCACTGGATAAAACTGATGTCAGGTCTCTGACTCCTCTGGAGTTGATCCCGTAAGGGATCAACAAGGAATAATCACAAATAGTTGTATGCAACCCTATTTAACTATAAATAAAAGGATGGGTGTTAGTAGCAGATCTGGGGCTTTGGACTCCCTTAACAAAAAACAGGTGTTCATGGTAGAATTTTTTTTTTAATTTTATATGACTATTAAGTTTTTGCTTATGAAAATTGAAAGCTGCTTAGTACTTTATAATTTATATTAATTTATTTTATGATCGTCTGTATTAGAATTGAAGTTACTAGTAATTCTTCTCTTTAAAGCTGATAGATACATTTTCTCTTTAGATTCATCAATTGAAGTGACTGCTTCTAATTTAAGATACTTCCACAGCTGCTGACATCTATTCAAATGAGTGAGATATCACTCTGCCATCAGACTAGTCTTTTTGCATTATCTTTATACAAAATATTCTTGGTTCTCCTCATTATAATTCTGGAAACTACATACTTCCTCAGTAATGTCAGGGAGATAGAATGATGCCGGTGTCGTTCTTCTCTTTACTAAAACTATTTGTAAAGATGGTTCAATTAAGGATTCCTGAAGAGACTTAAAAATAATACTATTTCACATAGGTGAGATATTGATGACATTTCAAAGCCATCTCAAAGAATTTCTAAGA
Organism: Hipposideros armiger; assembly: GCF_001890085.2. Classification (NCBI taxonomy): domain Eukaryota; kingdom Metazoa; phylum Chordata; class Mammalia; order Chiroptera; family Hipposideridae; genus Hipposideros; species Hipposideros armiger. Next base: position 828,307 of record NW_017731949.1, on the reverse strand, counting down.
AAAAATGTTCATAATCACTGATTTTATCATATCGCATCAATATTATTATATTTCAACACTTTTAATGAGTAAAATCATTGAAACATTGATTAGAGATATGTATATCACTCACTGAGAGCTTTTGCAGTGTGCATGGTGGTGGGTAGCAGTAGTGAATTTGCAGTTTTGAAAGAATTTAAAAGTAGTTATGGTAAGAAAAGAGAATAAACTAAGGTGAAGGGAAATGAAGCAAGGTGCAGACAAAAGAGATTCAGCCATGGTGTTAGAAAAATCTGCAAACCTCTTGCTTTTGAAGATCTAAAAATCCCCAGACCTCCCACCGACAGTACAGTGTCTTTCATCTGGGGCTCACATCCAGAATTTTTTTGATCACTGAGAATTCTTCTGAGTGCATCTTGTCTGTCAACGAAGTTTTATTAGGGACCATTACTTGTGTTTGAAAAGAATTTGTACGTTCGCCTGTGTGTGTGTGCGTGCATGCATGCGTGTGGTGTGTGTGCGCACACGTGTGCTTTGCCAGATGTAGATGTGTTGCCTCACTTCCTAAGAAAACAAATACTATTTATTTGTATGATGGCAATACATGATTGACAGTGACCACAATATGCAGGTTGAGTCTATAGTTGAGTCTAAGTTAAAGCCTTAACTCAATTGCAAAGGAATACACTAAATGGGAAACTTACAAAAGAGAAGTAATGTACACCACAACCATAGATCAAATCCTGCGATCTTTCAGAGTTTCTCAGTCCTTTTAATGTAATTTTTGATAACTGAAATGACAAAAGCTGTGAACCCACTTTTCAAATTCAAGTATATATTAAGATAAGGCCTAATATACTACCTTTTCCATCTTTCCTTTGGTTGCTTATAGTTTATATTTTTATAAATAATTTCTATTTATAGAACACATTTTATAGATGTCTTGAATGAAAACCTATCTCTCCTAAAATCAATTTCTAATTATACCTTTGTTATATAATAATACAAACAATATACAATAAGAATTCGTTTTGCCTTAAATTGTACTTGGCTACTTTAGAACCATTTCTGAAGACTGCTTATTTTACAAGATGAGATGTCTGATAACCAGAGGGAAAACCTGTGTGATTTAGGGTTAGGCTCAGACCAAAAGAAATGTTTTAAGTATTTGAAGGAATTGATAATACCTTTATTAGAGTTAATTTTTTTTGTTCTTTTAATATATGGAAGTATGTCACAAAACTTAGCTATACCTGTTTGTGATGTGGTGCCTCATTTTTTCAATGAACGGCATGTTTTCATCTTAAGTTTACTTAGTTTTCTGAAAAGAAATGTACAAAGACAGCATTCAATTAAGGATTAATCACTATGGCAACTGAGATGTGGCGACTGGAAGGGGGAGGCTGTATTGTCCCCTCAGTTTCCTGCCAGCTGTCATAGTCAACCTCTGCTGCCTGAATCCAAGCCAAAATATAGACTGTGACCAACTCTAAGAAACTATATCTGTATTTTTATAAATTGGTACAAGTATCAGACTATAAAAGAAGACTTAATCCCCTGAATTGGATGACAGACACTTGGCACTCTCACCAGTATTTGACAGAGAAATAACGGGTTGCTTTGTAGTAAAACCTGGATTAATAGTAAACCCTTCTTTATGTTATTGCAGTGTGGTGTAAATGAGAGAACTAAGCATGCTGTCAGCCTAGGGGCGGTGGGTGGCATGGGGGAGAGTGCTTTCTATATAACCAGTGCAGGTTTAAGCACTGTTCAGAGTACTATAAATACAAAATGTTGTGGTAGTGAGAACTTCTCTTTCTTGTATTTGTATTAGATTTGCATTTTGTAGATGAGTTAAAGAACGAATTTCTAGGAGCTGTGGTAGATTTGATTGCAGTGTGTTTGTACAGCTTTTGGAGACGGCAAAGAGGGAAGGACTGTTTACAATGAGCAGACTTTGGGGAGATATAGCATTCCATTATCCTACTTTTCAGGATAGTGAATGACATGATGGTTTAAAGTGATTGTTCACAAATGACTGGTTTATGAAGTAGTTCAGTAAGTAAGGTTTATGGTTTCAGCATGTAATGGAATTAACTCTTACTGGGTGGGATTTTTCATGGTCTTATCATTTTTCTGTCTATAGCTAGATGTTAATTTTATGGTGTTTGTATCAGAAAGTCGTTCTTTCAAGTAAGTTTAGTAGAGATCAAGGTTTTTAAAATTGTGTGTATAAATGTCTGAAATTATGTGATTAGTGTTGGTATGAGAAAAGCTTTTGTGTTTCTCTCCTGAGAACTAGGATTGATTCAGAAAGATGGTATGTCATTTGTGCAGAACACCTGTTACTGAGTCAGAAGAAGGAGAATCTGGTGTTAACTGTAAACATACATACCTGCTCCCCTCCTAGCTGGTGGCTGTGAGAAGCTGTGACATCCTTCCTCACAGTCATGTTACCAGGATTAGTGGGGTCATGTGGCTAATGTGTACAAAACACTTTCAGCTCCTTGAAACAAAGGCATTAAATGTGCTCAGAATATAATATAAATTTTTATTCTTATAATTACAATTATTGATTATCAGTAGGGGTGATGAGTGAAACTCCCTCTGTTATTGTCTACAATGACCTGTTATTATATGTGTTGTTAATAATACCAATAGTAGAATATGTTAGTGTACCATTAAAGATACCTAGTCCAGTCTTGTAATCTTAGAGATGAAAGACCTGCCCTGAACTGGGAGTGGTTTGTCATGAAGAATACTATAGAAAAAGATTTTATTTGAAAGGAATTATAAACTAATTTGGTAATGAACTGGACTGACAAAAGTAATGTTTGCTTATTAGGAAATAGTTTGAAACTAACCCTTCTCCCAGCTGGCCATTGTTCCAATTGCATAGAAGATAGATATGGCTTCTTTGAACAGTTTCTCTGTTTAGAACAGTTAGAAGATTCTAAAGTGTTAAAAAAAATATTTTGTCAAATTATGTCTTCTAAGTAACAATATTAAAACTTACAGATAGCTACAAAGCCTCATTGAACTCTGACTGACTCTACCTAGTGACTTAAATAATGTTAAGCACTTAGCCCTTTTCAAATTATATTTTATCCCTTTCTGAAAACCATGGTATCAATTTTACATGGCCACTTAATGGAAATACCTATTGCCTTATCATCTGTTGGCCGTAGTGCCATATAGGAAACCCACTCAAGATGGGAGACATGCAGCAAGATACCCCTATCCATACGTAACATTGAGCGCTGTCCTCTAGCACAGAAATCTGAGCAGCCACCGTGGGGCTTCATTTTCTGTTTTCCACAGTTCTGTGAAATGTCTTACTGTGTTTCTTTTCCACGGCACACAAGGTCTATTTCAGTCTGGCCCTCGGCTGCGCTTCCCGTGTTATTCTGAGACATTCGTTCACAATTATTGTGTGCCAGGCCCTGAGCTGGACACCAGAAACAGAAAGGCAGGCAGCCTCTTCCTGTCAGCCCTCAGCTTCCGAACCAGTCTCCTGGCATGCCATGGGCTCCTTTTATCCTCCATGCCTTTGCTCCTGGGGCTTTTTTGTTTAAAATCCCATTTCACCTGTGTCTGTCTATTCAACTCCTCCCCCTCGTATCGTCTGCTGGAGCTCTCCCCTAAGGCTTCCCCAAAGCAGTGTAAATGTCTCCTTTATTTTTAATTTGTGTGTGTATGTGTGTGTGTGCGCGTGCGTGCGTGTGTGTGTGTGTGTGCATGCATCTGTATAGCTCTTACCACATTGTATTATGTGATATTGTATGTATCTCTAGAACAGCGGTTCTCAACCTGTGGGTCGCGACCCCTTTGGGGGTCGAACGACCCTTTCACAGGGGTTGTCTAAGACCATTGGAAAACAAAAAGATATTTACATTACGATTCATAACAGTAGCAAAATTACAGTTATAGAGTAGCAATGAAAATAATTTTATGGTTGGGGGTCACCACAACATGAGGAACTGTATTAAGGGGTCGCGGCATTAGGAAGGTTGAGAACCGCTGCTCTAGAGGATGCTTTTAGCTGCATGGAATAGAATAACCGTCTCAAAGCGGCCTGCACATACCTTATTGACTAACGTATCAGCAAGTCTGAAGGGAGGTATTTCCAGGGTTGGTGCTATAGCCCAGAGACATCGTAAGGATTTAAGCTCTTTTATTTCTGCTCCCAGTATACTTAATAAGTGAACTTTTAGTTCCTGGGCCTTTTGCCTCGTGTTGCGGGATGACCACTGTATCTCAAGAATTCATGCAAATGTATCGAGAGACAGAAAGGCTGGCTCTCTTCACATATCTTTCCTTTTATCGGGGAGGAAAATCTCTCTGCAGAACATGATTGCCTTGACTAATCTCACTTTATCCCCCAAGAACTGAGAGAGCAATCCACCTTTCTTGAGCACATTTCTGAGAGAACCCCGCTTTTGCTCAGACAACAAAGAGGGAGGCAGTGTGTGTTGATGGGCCACGGACAACACCTGACACCATTTCCCTGGTGAGACTGTGAAACTCTTTTGCTTCAGGAACTGCATCTTAGTCTATGTTTTAGGTGCAGGACCTACTGATTTTAATTGAAATTCCAGTAGATGCTAAATAAAGCCTTCTCACAGAGATTCTGTAAGTGAAAATGTGAAGAATTCCTCTAATTTATTGGTATAAGCATGGATTCTTGTGTGGTGGATTGGCATCAGGCAGGATGAATATGTGTGAACTGTTGTCCTTGATCTAATATGGAATTTGTGATATTTGTGCAAATTTCCTGAGGAAGATAATATTCCTTTTAACATAACTAGAGTCAGTTCTCACAGCTTTTATTAGTAAGTTGGTTGGTAAGATTATTGGTAAGTTGATGTTTTATTTTAAAATTGTTGGTCATCTTGTAGCCAAGTTACTATCAGAACCAAATTTTAGTTAATCTATAAACAGTTTCCATGACTATTTAGCATTAACTGCTTCAATATGGAATTAGAAATCTGTATCTTACTATGTTATTCAGTATTTAAGACTATCCTGTTACTGCTGCTAGGTAAAATAATGAAGACCCCCCTCCTCCTTTGCCCAAAATAGCATATAAACCTCAACCGCCCAATAAGTCATTGGGTCTCATATCTTATGACATTCCCAATGTACTCTTTAGATATTTCCTCCTGTTAATTTGTCTCTGTTAATTTGATTATTAGCTTAGCTAGAAGAACACAGAAGGTGGGGAAAAGGTTATTTTTTGTGCCCTACCCTACAGACCAAAAAGCTTCAGAACTGCTATTTAAGATCATATGAAGAGAGTCACCTGAACATTAAATTCAGTGCTAGTGGGACGTGCTTACATTTGGCCTTTCTCTGCATGAAAGCTTTACTTCCTCTCTCCTACAGGACTCAAGAAAGCAAATCAGAAAAGGAGAAACTAAAAATGATGTGGTTATAGGGAATCCACTCTAATTTACTAAAAGAGTGAATCATCCAGAGTTTTAAGTGTTTTATTATTTATTATTTATTATTAATTAATAATCTGCATCACACATCTCAGCTAGTTGCAATGTCTCAGTGTCATCTGTGGCATGGTGCTTGACATATTCTCCCTTCGATGCTGGAGAGCCATTAGTGGCCTTGTGACCAAATCAGCCTGAACTTACTGTAGCTGGAGGCCGTGGAGGAGGGAAGTGGGGGCCTAATTTCCTTGTGGGAAGTGCCAGCCACCGGAAAGGAAGGCAGGGGCAGTGCTTGCCAAGCAAGGCTTTTTAATTTTATTTTTCCATCAACACTGCCCTTCTGTGATCTTTTCATGTAACAGGCGTTATGTAATATAGGACTTTCAAGTAGTCTTTAGAGAAAATTTTACAGAAATATAAATAAAACATACATATAAAGATTTGAAGCTGAGATCAGGGCTACAAGATGCTAAGGACCTACTCATTACTACTTTCTGGAATGTCTATAAAGACTGGTAGAATTATGAATTTTAAATATGGATGGGAGCCCCAGATCCAAATTCCCTATCCCCAGATCCTGATCCCCAAATCCTTCAGTATCCCCCAGGATAATGAGGCTCAAAAGGTATAAAACCTCCGCAAGTTTATATGGTACGTGGGTGGGTAAGGCCTGGGCCCCAGGGCCTGTGGTGCTGAGTCCAGTGCTCAGACATTGCCCCCCGAAAGCCCTGATCCTATGCTAGCCTTTGTATTATAGGAGGTATTAAAGGGACTTCTCGCCCTGTCCACCTGCCCCTGGAGGACTGAGGGCATGAGTGAACACTCCTCATTGCTCATCTGCAGGCTTTGGTGAAGGTACCGGCCACCATCTCACCTGGCCCTTTCCCGCAGGTTGAGCGCCGTGGTCATGAATAGCAGTGCCTTACGGTTAACCGGTCCCATGGAGATGGGACTTTCACGTTTCTATTTGTAGTGTGTGCTCTCCCAAGGCTGTCCGAACCATAGTTACAAACTTTAATCTCCCTCTCACCCCCCAAAAAGGTTTTAGATTTGAATCTAAGTGTTTTGTTTCAGATTTGAATGCCATTTTTAAACATATACAGAAAATTTGACTTCAGTATATATTAGTGGTGGGTCCTCCAACCAGCTGGCTTTTCTCTAGAGAGTGAGTGAAGGGGAAAACTCAGAGTTGCCTTAGGTTTTTGTTGAGCATTGGAAAACTTTCCAGTAACATTTCCTACCTCCAGCTAGATATCTTGAATGATTACTTTGAGGAAAGGGCTTTTTCACACTTGTGTAAAGATCCTTAAAAGTTTTTGTCATTTTAGACTCCCAGATGCTATTGGAATGAGTTTATTTACATGTGCTATATGTTTTCATAGTACTCTTGATTCCCTGCTTTGCAAAGACAAGCGAGTTTATGACTTTTTATGTGTTTACAGGGTTGGCTCTTACCCAAAGAGAGATTTTTAATCTTTTGTTTGAACAGATGTGTAAACAAAAGCATTGCTGCCTCTCAGACTTCACTATTTAAGGTTTAATGAGGAAAAACATAAAAAAGCACTCAATATTTTTAAGCTTTATGGCAAAGTTGGTGTGATCAGTGGGGCCTGAGGCGACACGTAAGCCCACAGGCAGCAGTGACCGTAGTGTGATGCTCTGTGCTACTCCCAGGAGCAAGGGGTAGACCAAAGAGCTTTCCTGTGGCAGCAGATCCTCTAGTGACCTTAGAATCCAAACTCTAATTCTTCCACTCAGGCTTCTCAATGGGTCAGAGCCACCGGGACCTTCCAGTTGTTGAAAGTATCCTTCCTGTTTCCAGTATTCTCAATAACTAATCAAGCCTAATCATCTGGTTATGGGGAAAACAGTACATGTCACTGTTACATATACATTACTCTTTATTCTGGTGCCTGCTCTCATAAGGTGTTTTCTGGAGAAACCAGCTCCACAGACAGATTCATTCCAAAACTGCGTCACAAAACATTTCAGTAATTTCTGGTAGCCAGCTGTGGACAGCCTGCACACCCTATCAGGTCCTTCTGCTTCCTTATGCACGGCCCCCTCCAATTCCCCTGCTCCGTGGGGTATAGATGAGCAGAGGAGGAGGAATCGGCATGATCTGTGTCAGCCATTGATGTGTCTCCAGGAATTATGTCATGGATTTGACATAATGGTAATGAATGAGTTTGAGTCCAGTTCAAATAATCTGGAATCTTTTCATCTGACTTTCTTTGTACTTTGCTTTGTAATAAACTATAACTGACACTACAACTGCAACTGTACTGTGGCACTATTTTCCTTGTATCAGTTGTAAAGGATACTATTATAAAGCATTTAATCTGTATTGGATTGGATACAATTGTAAAAGATGTTATTTTACTGTAAAGTAGCGAAACTAGCTTTTATAAGGAGAGTACCAAATGTTTATTAAATTAATTAACAAAATTTTGTTTCACAGCCTTCTTTCGGTAAAGTGTTAAAGTACCCTACTAAAGTGTAAATCTGAACCTAGATTTTTTTCAATAAAAGATAGGATATTGAGCCCATGTGAGAGATGAATGCTTTCCCCTTTTTACTGTTGTATAAAATAATCAGGTTTTAAAATGTAGAATATGTGGCAAAAACTAAAGATCTACATGTCTGATAGCTGTGGTTAGAAAAGATGAATTTTCCTGAAGAATTTATAAAACTGATTTATGAACAATGTATCTGTACAAAATGTGAGCTTTGTAATGCTACAGGGTCAGAAAGGCCCAGAGTAATCATGTAAATTGCAGTATATTGCAAGGAGTGTTCTTGGTTGGCCCAGTTCCTTCTCTTTCTGTTTACTCCCTTTACCCTCATGTAAACATTCTCATCTCTCCAAGAAAGAATGGGTAATTCTTTCTTGGGGATCATCTAAGATAATGAGCCTTTTTATTAGGCACTTCTAACATTCATCTTATTTGCTTGTAATGTAAAATAAATGCATCAAATCTCTTTCAAATTTATCTTTAAAGATCAGCATTTTCTTCTCTTTTTTAGTGTTTTAAGATTTAAGAAATTATGTCTTTAAGGAAAGTACTTTCAACATTTTGTGTTTGTCCGTGTCTCAGTAGACTGAAAGAAGTTGATTTATTTTTATTAGAAATGGTTTGCTACTAAAGAGCATATAGTTAGGTCTTATATTTTGTCTGATGTTCAGTTTATTTCAGTAAAGTGAACCTGGATATAAGTTGGGATAAACGATTTATTTTAAAAAAGAAAAAAATCTAAATGTACAATCTTCTTAAAGAAATGGGCTTGTCAATTTTAAGTCCCTTAAGGGTATTTTGTATATGTATATGTCAGGGTATTTTGTATCTTTATGTTTGTAAATATCTTTGTTCTCAACTGCAGAGCATGGTGGGAGGAACATAATTGTTTAGTAAATATTTGTAAAATGAAAAGCCATTCCCTACCCACATTCATTGATATGTGCCACTTCAATTCCACTGAACTATTAAAGAAAAATATGTCATCAGCAAGAATCTTTGTCTAGTAAACTCTTGCAGTCCTTGTATGTCTGAAAACTTTCTCAAATGATAGTTTAACAGGGTGTAGAATTCTAGGTTGACAGTTTTTTCTCTTTCTGCACCTTGAAGACATTATCTCATTATCTTCTCATGGTGGTGGTGGTATTAATCAGAAGTCTGCCTTTAGTTTGATTGTCATTTCTTTGTGGGATATCCTGTCTTTTTTCTGGTATTTTTTAAAGATATTCCCTTTATCTGTGGTATCACAAGGTACAAATTTATTTTAATTTTTTCCAATAGAGATTCTCTTTTTTTAGTTTGAATATTCATGCCTTCTTCAATTCTCTGCCATTATCACTTTGGCAGTATTTCTTCCATTTTCTCTGTTCTTTTCTCCTGGTGTATTAGAAATTTTGGTATGTCTTCTGTCTCTTCGTTTCTTTCTTTCTTTTTCTTCCTTTATTTCTTTTTTTCCCTCCCTCTCTCCCTCCTTTCTCTCTTTCTTTGTTTCTTTTTCTTTCTTTCTTCCTTTCTTTCTTTCTTTCTTTCCTTCTTTCTTGTTCTCTCTCTCTCTCTCTCTCTCTCTCTCGCTCTCTCGCTCGCTCGCTCGCTTCATCTTTACTGCTTTATTCTACCAGTTTATCAACTATCTTTGTAGGGCTGTTTATATGCTGTTTAAATAATATTTTGAGTTTGTTTCTATCTCTATTTTTTCATTTCAAAACTATATCTCATTTTAGAGTTTGTATTTGATTATTTCTCAGATCTGCCTATATAATAACCAGTTCTTTCTAATGAATTCTAACCCTTCCTTTGTCTTTCTGGACATGCTAATGATTTAAAGTCTCTTTCAGATTGCTTTATTATCTGTAATTCCTCAGGTATCCATTCTCACATTTGTTGCATCTGACTAGTTTCATGGTGGTGGATTTTATATGTTCTTTATAATTTTTGCCTGAATTTTCGCACTCCCTACCCCCATTGGTATAACAAGCATGCTCTAGATTATGGAAGTCTTCCTATGGTATATTTTTGTTTTCACCCTTCATTAAGATCTATGATTTTCATTGGTTCTAGGCCAGTTCTTTATGTTACTTTTTAGCTTAGGTTTTTCCACACCACCCAAGTGCTACAAAATAGGATTCCACAAATAACACAGGTAGGGCATTCGTTGTTTTTTTTTGTTTTTTGTTTTTTTTGCCAATGATTCTTTTTATCTAGAGCTGGGGTTGGTAAACTTTTGAGACAGGCTGCCAGGGGTCAGCAGACTGCAGCGCACAAGCCACATGTGTGGCTCTGAAGTAAAATTGAAAATGAAAATAAAACTATCATAATTTCATTTATAAAAATTTTAAAGAATATTATTCACATATTGGTGATTATGTAAAAATATATTTATGGCTCTCAAATAATTTTTAAATTATTGTGAGGGACCGGGATTGGCTCTTCCAGGGGTCGGCAAACTTTTGAGACGGAACTTACCCAAAAAGCCACATGTGGCTCGCAAGCCGCGGTTTTCCGACCCCTGATCTAGAGTCAGAAGGTAGCCTGCTTCTATCCTGTGTCTCTATTGGGTTTCCTAGCTTTAATTTGCAAATTGGATATCCTTTTAATTCCTGCTGTGTTTTTGGTTGGTTGGTTGGTTGGTTGGTTGGTTTTTTTAATTCAGAGAGTTAAGTCATTCTCATCTCCCCTCTGCACATAAGGGGCCCTGCAGAGCATAACTTAAGACCGTGTCCTTGGTGGGGAAAGCGGGACCGGAGGGAGAGAGGGCTGGGGGGAGGGACTGAGCGTCAGCTCCTACTCACCGCTGTGTTGCTTCTTTTTGGCACCTAAAGATTTTCCTTTCTTACTTTTAGCTCAAATATAATTTTGTTGTTCTTGTCAAATTGTATCCAGTATTTCTTTTTGGGGAATGAGATGACGACTTTCCACATATTCAGTGTACCATTTTGTCAGGGAAATTGGAACCATATAGTGTATTTTTTCTTGACCTACTGTTTTTAACAATTTATGTTAAGCAAGCAACCCATAGTCTGTAAAATAAATAAGATTCTATCTACTTATACTAGCATCTTAAAATCACTAAATATTCTTATAACCCAGTAGAGAAGAATAGTAGGATTTGTGAAAATGGTTTCTTATTTAATTATCACATAAAGATTGTTGTTTTTTAAGTTTGACTACTTATGTAAAATTAAATAGTGAAAGTTTGATTAATAATTTTGAGAGAAATTACTGAATTAAAATTTTTTAAATATCCCGTTTTCATGCCATTATTTATATAATCATTAATTTTTATCCTTATTTAGGATAGTGGATATTAGCCTGTGTCAGTATGTCCACAGTCTTGACAATAGAAATATCATATTATTGTGATTGCTTTAAGAGAGATGTATCTTTAACATATATTTTAAACCATAGATATAATGGAAACATCATAATATTGCCATTACTTTTATAACTTTAAGAAAAGACCTAAAATATATTCTTTTTAAATATCTAGGTTAACATCTTCTGACAATGATATCAGTTGAAGAATATGATGCTTGATTATGAAGAGTATGGGGGGAGCACAGGGGGATTGGTTAGAGTGCGAGCTCTGAGCAACGGGGTTGCCTGTTTGATTCCCACATGGGCCAGTGAGCTGTGCCCTCTGCAACTATTATAGATTGAGGACAACTTGAGCTGAGCTGCCGCTGAGCTGCCAGTGAGCAGTTGCTGGGCAGCCAGATGGCTCGGTTAGAACACGTGCTCTTAATAAGGTTGCTGGTTCAACTCCTGCATGGGATGGTGGGCTGCGCCCCATGCAGCTAGATTGAAAAAACAGTGACTGGACGTGGAGCTGAGCTGCACTCTTCATAACTAAGATTGAAGGACAACTTGACTTGGAGTTGGTGGGTCCTGGGAAAAACACACTGTTCCCCAATAAAGTAAAAAAAAAAAAAAATAACTAAGATTGAAGGACAACTTGACTTGGAGCTGGTGGGTCCTGGGAAAAACACACTGTTCCCCAATAAAGTAAAAAAAAAAAAATAGTATTGGGGAAAAGAAGTAATACAGTCTCATTTGACCAAAAATATCTATCTTTTGAGACCTAGGTTTGCTTTCTTCCTGTTTTCAGACATGTAAAGAAAAAATGAAGGCAGATACATTGACACATTCAAAGAAAGAACAACAAGCAAGTGAAGGAGGCATTTCATCTCCCCTTTACATTTCACACCCTGTGAGCCAGAAGAAGAAAAAAGTCTACCGTACAGACCAGACCACCTTTATAATTGGAGAAACACCAAAAGGGATCCGCAGGTATGTCATCTATAACATTAGACTTGAAGAATAATTCTCAAAAGAAATATAGCTACTTAGTAAAATACACCCATTATTTGAATTTTAATCACAGCAGCTGTCTGAAAGTACAAAATTCAGAAAAATCTGAATTTGTACAGTTTAAAAAATAAATTCCAAATATTTTAGATGTTTTTAGAAAGCTAATCCCTGAATTGATAAATGAAATCACTTGATATAGGTAAATGATATGCTTAAGTGCATTATATTCACTTGCTCATTGGATATTTATTGAACACTTAATATGTACCCAGGCATTGTACTGGGTGCTGAGTATACAGTGTAAAAAAAAAGGCATAGTGCTAACAGCACAGTGTAACGGGGGCTGGCATTGAACCACTGTTTTCAAAAGTAAAAATAACTTACAAATAACTGATTATAAAAGCATGAATTATAAGAAAGAAGGGGACAGGCCTCCTTGATAGAGAATAATGGGATCGGGACGGTGCATGTGCCTTTCTATTGGGTAGTCAGGGAAGATCTCGCTACACAGGTGACATTTACATTGTGACTTGAAGGATAACTGAGAAAAGAGCCAGAGGAAGAACGTCCCTGAGGCGGGAAGAGGGTTGGTGTGTTTGAGGAACTGAGACCGAGAATGATGAACCAAGCAGAGATGAACCGAGCATGAGGTGGAGGTTAGAGATGCAGATGGGGCTGGAACATAGAGCCTTCTAGATGGTGCGAAAGAGTTTGGATTTTGTTTCAAGTGCAGTGGAAAGCTGGTAAAGCATGACATGATCTGATGTACATTTCTAGAAGATTGTTCCAGCTTTTGTGTGGAGGAGGGCAGAGAAGACTCATGAGAACTAGGTGATTATGGTTTGCAGTACAGTGGTTGCCATGGAGACAGAGCCAGATGGATTTGTTTGGTGTTGGACTGGTTGTTGGGAAAGAGGGACGACAGGGTTACTCCCAACTTTCTGTCTTGAGCAACAGATTGGATTTACTGAATGGGAAAAACTAGGAGAGAAACAGTCTGGAGTTTAAAAAACAAATCAAGAGTTCTCTTTTGCTCATGTTGAATTTGAGGTTCTATGGAAATGTCAAATAGGCAGTGGCTCAACTCTGGGATTTGGGAACTGAAGATATAAATTTGGAAGCCATAAGCATAGAGAATATAAATGGTTTTTAGAGCCATGGGACTGTGTGAACTTCCTAGGAACAGGGCACAGAGAGGAGAGGAGAAACCCCAGGACTGAGCCTGGAGGCGACAGTGGCCTGTTGCATAGGAGGCACAGTGTAAGGTCCCAAAGTCCAAGAGAAGTAAGAGTTTCAAAAAAGAGGGTGCTCCTAACTTTATAAACATTGCTAACAGCCAGACTCAGATGAAGTGGGAAAGTGCCCCGTGTAGTTGGCAGCAGAGAACTCATCGGCTGCCTTGACATGAGCAGTTTGAGTAGGCAGACACCGGGGGTGAGGTACACAAACAGTGAATGGGCAGACCCTGTGCCAGCTCTTCAAGTTTGGATGTGAAAAGTAGCAGTAGCTGGGAGACCTGAAAGCTGAGAGCTTCTTTGTGCCCCGGGGGACTGCGCCGGTGTCTCGGCGGTTGTAACCATGCCACAAAACGAATATATTGAGTTACACCATAAGCGCTATGGATATCGTTTGGATTACTATGAGAAAAAGAGAAAGAAGAAAGGTTGAGAGGCTCATGAACGTTCAAAGAATACAAAAAAGATGATTCGCCTTAAAGCTAAGCTCTACGATAAAGAGTGCCATGCTGAGAAAATACAGAAAGCCTATATGAAAAAGACTATCAAGATGCATGGAAAGAGAAATACCAAACAAAAGAATGATGAAAAGACTCCACAAGGAGCAGTACCTGCATATCTACTGGACAGAGAGGCACAGGCCCGAGCTAAAGTACTTTCCAATATGATTAAACAAAAACGAAAAGAGAAAGTTGGAATATGGGAAGTCCTTCTGTCCAAAGTTCGTGCTCAGGGAGAAACAGAGATATTAAGTTATTGAAACAGAGAAGAGAAAGAAGAAAGCGTGGAAGAGGATGGTTACTAAAGTTTGCTTTGTTGGAGATGGCTTTACTCAAAAACCACCTAAATATGAAAGATTCATTAGGCCAATGGGCTTCTGTTTCAAAGGCGCATGTAACACATCCTGAACTGAAAGCCCCCTTCTGCCTGCCAGTGCTGGGTGGAAAGAAGAATCCCTCATCCCCATGGTATACAACTTAGGGTGTTAACTACCAAAGGTATGCTCATTGAGGTGAACGTGAGTGAGTTGGGCCTTGTGACACAAGGAGGCAAGGTTATTTTGGGAAAATATGCCCAGGTTACCAACAATCCTGAAAATGATGGATGCATAAATGCAGTCTTACTGGTTTGACAGCAGTCTCATACAAGTTAATTCCTTATAATTATTGAAGACTCCACACCAATCAGGAAGACCACCTTTACTGTGACGTTTCTAAGTGCTACCAAAGAGCTTACATGTCTGTGGCCATCAAGAGAACTTTTATTCTATTGTAAAGAACATTAAAATGGCCCAGTTTTACACACACACACACACACACACACACACACACAAGTAGCAGTAGCTGGAGGGCATTGTGGGATCAAGGGTAGGTTTGTTTTAAGTTGGTAGGATGACAGAACCTGTTTGTATGTTTAGAGAACAGAATAATAGGGAAAATGAGATCATGCCAGAAAGATGATAGCAGCACGAAGTCTTGGAAGTAGTAGAGGGTGGGATCCAGACCACTGGCTAGTTCTAGCCTTCGAGAGGCACTGAAAGAGAAGAGATGATAGGCCCAGCTATAGTGATACTTCCTCAATTAATTGAAAATTAAAGTCATCAGTTCAGAGGAGAGAGATTTCAGGAGAGAAAAACTGTGAAATAAATCATAAGGTAGGAAAGCAAGCTTAGCGGAACTAGAATTCCTGAGTGATGTTAAGTCCCTGTTTGAGAGTGATGCCAGTAAAACCACCTATGCAGTCGTGCAGACTTCATTCAGCAAGCTTCAGTTGCTCAGTTGCAAACACAGAACAGGGAGATGGCTAGGTTTTCCTAGGGGATAGAATAGAGGGAGAGAGAAGCAAGGAAGCTGAAGGATGTTTGCAAAGGAGTGATTATAAAATTGAACCTAAGCTGGACAAGGGGATAGTGAGAAAGCAGAGAGTCAGTGAATGGGAGGACTTGATTCCAGCATTGTTGTCATGGGGTTACTGAGCAGCTGAGCTGGAGCATGAGATGATGGAATTCAGGGGCTTGGGGGTGGTGCAGCTAGTGGTAATGACAAGGCACTATATGAGCTTGGGAACCGGGTCCTGACATGGCATTGATTCTTTGGAGGTGAGGTAAGAAATCGGTGGGCCAGGACTTGGGTGACACGTCCACATGGATATTAATAATTATCAAAAGTGATGGCAGGGGATGGACAGGAAGCACCTTTAATCCATGATCTTGAGTGTTCAGTCCCTAGCAGGAAGCAACTAAGGGGTCAGTTAACAAAATGGGGGATTGAATGGTGTAGCTGGGTAGCATAAACAAATAGAAGAAAAGGAGTTTTTGAGAAAAGAATGGTCTGGGAGCAGCAATGTGAAGCATGAACCCTGCAGCTGAAGGGTGTGAAGTATGAGCCTTGATTTGCAAGGGCTACATAGGAGGAGGCAGTATCATGAGGCAACAGAGGGACCATTCGGCATAGAAGACACAGGGGAATTGGTAGATCATAGTCTGGTTCAAGGGGCACTGAGGAATGGTCGGGGGATTGGATTAGATCAAGGATGTAGAGTAAAAGGAGATGGGAGGCCAGTGGTTATGGTAACCAAGGAGTAGACTGACGTAAACAGGGATGGGAGGCATGGTCGAAATGGTCCTCATCGCCTCTGGGGACAGTCGTGGTGGCTGTCTGGGTTCCAGATGCTTCCCTCATGGGGTTGGCAACTCCTAGGCAACTAGTCCAGGAAGGTTGGTCCCTTGAACCCTTGGGTGCTGGTGTGGCAGGTTGGGGCATGGCGCTCCACTGCCCACTTTTGCCCAAAAAGGTGAATACCCCACATACAGCAGTGCACCTCCTCACAAATTTACGATTTTGGCCAGGTGTGCCTTTTCACTTTGGGCGATGATTTTGCTAGGAGGCTGACCATCTATGTATTACCAGTCTTTGAGGAGCATATGTCATCATCTCCTTTAACATTGTACAAACAAATGAAAGTAAAGTATTAACAATGGTTAGTTTTTGCTTTCCTCCCTTTTTTCTCTACCCAGTTGAGAGAATAAATGCCTCATGCTGAGTAAAAAGGCAGACGGTGTCTAATATTAGAATGCTAACATCTGAAGTAGAGAACAGTGTCCGAACAGTTCCAGTTCTTCCCTGCTAACCATCCTACGTTATGAGAATCAAGCCTGTTCTGTACTGCAGCCCCACAGATCATCTGAATAAAGTGTTCAGTCCTACCTTCCCTTCAGAAAGCTTAGGCAGAGAGAAAATGATCATTTTAGCTGTGTTCCACCCCTGTTCCCCAACTTCTCAAGAAAAGGGGAGAGAAATTTGAATGTCATCCATGATACATAACTACTCTGGATATACTTACTGAAAGGTTCCTGTTTTTAGTTTCCTTTTTTTTTTTTTTCCCTCTAAGTGACTTATGAGTGCCTACTCTAGTTTACTAAGTTTTCCTCACAAAGTGGCTAGCTTATACCCTCTGGTTGTACCTTGCAGTTCCTTCAATTTTTACAGAAAATTCTTTCAAAGACCAAGAATTACGAAAGCAAGTTAGAAGGCAAAATAAAATGAATTACAATTATAACAGGATGTGTGAAGGGTGGCCATGCGGCATAATTGACTTGCATAAAATGGGGTTGGAAGCAGCTCTCCTCCTAGAAGTAACAGAATCACAGGGTCAAGGGCGAGGTCAGTGCAGCAAAGGTGAGAGTCCTGTGGCCGCTGCTGAGACACCACCAAGCCTTGGATAAATAAAAGACATCAGCCCATAACCTTGCCAATAAGTTAATCCTCACAGCGCAAATATTTATTAGAAAGACCATGAAAATGGATTTGGAAATGATTAATAAACAAAATAATAGTACCTCATTGCTTCATGTGAAGTGAAAACTGGAACCTTTTCAGAACATGCTTGTTGCTTTCCAACAAGAACATTGGCAATTTCCAGGACAGAAATTTGGAAGCTTGTATTTGTGTTATTAAATATTCTGTTGGCAATGAAAGCGGCTGTTAATCAGGCAGAGATAGTGCCTGGAGCAGTTCCCAGGACCTGTGTGGTGAGGACTGGGTGTCATGGTCTTCACCTGAGGCCACAACAGGAAGTCATGAGCACGCGGTATGGATTGCCATGGAAATCAAAGGAAATACAAACTTTATAGAACCTGGGCTGGGTGGCAAAAATAATAGTGACCTTAAAGCTTCTACTTAAATACATTTAAAATATATACATTATTTTACCCTCAGGATTCTCTATGGTGTGCAGGATAAAATTCAGACTTCTGCAATTGGTATAGCGACCCTTGTGATTGTCAGCCTCTTCCTCAGCAGTTTCTCCTGTCCCTCTCTGCACCAGGTCCTCCCAGAACTGGGCCTGTGCA
This sequence comes from Hipposideros armiger, assembly GCF_001890085.2. Taxonomy (NCBI): domain Eukaryota; kingdom Metazoa; phylum Chordata; class Mammalia; order Chiroptera; family Hipposideridae; genus Hipposideros; species Hipposideros armiger. The sequence continues at coordinate 810,477 of NW_017731949.1, read as the reverse complement.
CATACCCTCTCTTCCAGGAAGGCTTCCTCACTCATCTTGCCTGTCTGGCTCAAGGTGACAGCAAAGAAGCCTTCCCTGCTTCCCTGCCCACTGCCACTCACTGGCCCCTTCTGTGGGCGCCAACAGAGCCCTGCATTAACCTCCATGGTGGCATTTGCCACTCTCTTCTGGTTTGATTTTCATGCATCCATCTCCCCCAGCTAGACTATAAAGTCCTTGAAGATAAAGACTTTATCTTCACTGTTGAATAGTTCCTACTACAGTGCCTAGCACATAAGAGGGCTCTGTAAATATTTGTTGAATGAATAAATGAATGTTTTAAGGAAATATATCAAATATACATATAATCCTAAAACTTTTGGGACTTTGAATCATGTGCTGCAACACCATCTATGGCTTTTGCTTAAAAAAATGTTTACAGACATTGGGCTCTCCTGACACATGACCCAAACTCAGCATCAACAAAGCAGTACCCTCTGTCATAATCCACTCTGGGTTCCATAACAAAATACCAGAGACTGGAGTTTAAATGATAGAAATTTCTTTCTCACAGTTCTGGAGCCTGGGAAGTCCAAGATCAAGGTGCCAGTTGATTTGGTTCCTAGTGAGGACTCTCTTCTTGGTTTGCAGACAGCCACCTTCTCACTGTGTCCTCTCATGGCTGAGAGAGAGCTCTCCAGTGACTTTTTATGACCTCTTAGTGCCTTTATACCTCCTAAAGGCTCTGTGTCCAAATATAGTCACACTGGGGATCAGGGCTTCAACATATGACTTTTGGGGGGACACAGTTCTGTCCACAGCACCCTCACCTGGGATAAAGAGCAGAGTCTAGAGCACAGGGTCCCTGAACAATCTTTCTGCCTCCATCGTACCAGGGTTCCAGAAAGCCCACTTCCTCACACATACATATAACAGCTTTCATTAATATCTTATACTGAGAATGAAACTTGCTTCTTCAAATAGCATCTCACTTGTTAATTTAGCTCTCTATACTGAAGTCAGACCATTTGAGGGAAGAAAGAATCTAGTTTTATCAGTTTAGAACTTTAGGCTCATCAAAAAAATGCATGAAATTTCTTGTTGAATTTTTGTGAAAGAAGGGGAAAAAGAACAGAAGTAAAAAATTCCTTTCTTATTTCCTCAGAATTTTCTCTTTTCTATTTATTAAGGCCCTTCTTTGACAATTTTATTTCATGGAACTTGAATGCAATATAGATTTTCAAATACAGATTATATAAATTATGGTTCTCAGGTCAGTCATAAATTAGCTAACTGGAGGAGTAGCATACTGGGATCCCATAATTCCCAGGAAATACCTAATAGTATAAATCAGAATAATTTAAAAAGCTGGTGATTTCATAAGCTAAAATATTTTTTTTCAGTAGTGTAAAGAAAGAGGTCACATTCTACTAGTATAAAATGCATTTTTATTATTGAATTAAGCTAATACATGCTAAATGAATAAGATTGCTTTGTTTCTACATTTTATGTCACTGATGACAAGTTCTTTAAAAATAAAATGTAATAAAAATAACCACTGGTTTTGTTCATTAAAATTTCAGAAAACAATTTGAAGAAATGGCTTCGTATTTTAATTTGTCTCCTATAAAGGAATTTGCTAACCATATAACTCATGCCACATCAGAAGAACGACAGAAAATGCTAAGAGACTTTTATGCTTCTCAGTATCCAGAGGTAGAAGAATTTTTTGTGGATTCTGCTGTAGAAATCATTAAACCCGCCTGTGAGGAAGGAAAGAGAGTCAGGAGTAAGTCTGAAAAGAGAGAACCTCTTATAAGAGAAAGGCTTCCAGATTCTGAAACTTTGTCATTTAAAGATTCAACCAAAAAAACTCAAATTTGCAACCCAAAAACATGTGAAGAAAAATCAATTAAGCCTCAGAATCATGGTTTCTGTAAAGAGGTGCTTTCTAATGATGCAGAAACTAAGAAATTACCTCTAAGCTCTACCCAAGAGACTGACAATGGGAAAAACAGCCAAGTATCCAAAGATACTATAGCATCCAGTTTCCTGAACAGTAAGTCTGGAGCATATGAGACAAAGTTAGAAAATACCATGAAAGAACAGCAGGACCTCACAAAAATGGGCATTTCAAGAAATGGGCCCCTTTTCAAAGTGGAAAACAAAAAGATAGAAAATCCAGTGTTAGAAAACTCTTCTGTGGTAGGTTTACTCGGTGACACCTCTATTCTTGATGACCTCTTTAAAAGTCACGGGAACAGTCCCACACGACTGCCAAAGAAAGTTCTTTCAAGGCCCATGGAAAAAGCAAAACAGAGACCAAAAGATTTCTGGGACATCTTGAATGAGCAGAATGACGACAGTCTCAGTAAACTCACCGACTTGGCAGTGATAGAGACTCTCTGTGAAAAAGTGCCCCTCGCTGCCGCCTCCAAAAGGAAAGAGGAGTTAGAAGCTTCTCTTTGGAAATCAAATGAGAACTTTTTGTGGAAAAAGTTTAACTCAAGTGATTCAGAGGAAAACACAAGTAATACGCAAGAATAAACATACAAATGAAGTACTTCACATCTGCTGTCAATCTTTACAATCCTGTGTTCCACACTAATTATGGTAACTTGAACACACTTGTCAACATCTATTTTTAAACTCTGGCTCATTTTTTCAAGTCTAAAATGTTTTTTTCAAGTCTAAAATGTTATCATGTGTTTGTTTTCCTTGTTATTTTATCTGATTTTTTTGAAAATGTGATTTTATTATAGTATAAATCTCTGTTATGGAATGGAAAAGATTCTGTATTTATCAGGGGACCTGGGGCATCTTGCTGTGTAATTATGTGGCCTGTGTAAGTCACTTACCCTGGAGTACAGCTGTTTGCTAATAGGCAAGATGAAGGGCTTGAACTTGATCAACATAAGCATCTTTGTAATTTAAAAAACTTTGGTTCACTCTCCCGAATTCTGTTACCATATTTCCCCATGTATAAGATGTACCTTAACTTTGGGGCCCGAAATTTGAAAAAAAATGTATTATATAAAGTTATTGAACTCAAGTTTTAGTCATCATAAAATTCATACAACTCCTCATCACTGTCAAAACTCCCAACCATTAGCTTGTCCTCATCTGTGTCTGATGACGAATCACTGTCTTCATATATTGCCTTGTCCTCAGTTCCATCTACAAAAATCTTTTCTGAGCCATTTCTGGGCAGAACATGACAAAACATAACCTACCGTAATATACAAGTAACAAGTGTGAAACAATGAGCACAAAGACAACAAGTGCAAAAAAACAGGAAATGCAAGTTAAAAAAGTCTACAACCACTGTATAAGACACACCCAGTTTTTAGACCCCCAAAATTTAAGAAAAAGGGTACGTCTTATACATGGGGCAATACGGTAGATCGTAGACCAAATTATGTTCACCCTCCAATTCATGTGTACATTGATGTGTTTCTTTCTTACTAACACTTGGGAAATTATTAAGTTAACTGTTTTCCTTTTCCCTCAGTCAGGTACTACTATTATTTATTAAATTACTATTATTAAATTATGACAGTAATTACTAGAACTGAATATATGGTATTGTGTTAAGATAGTTTTATAAGTGCTCAAAATCAAAGGGTTAATATTATATAACTTTATCATATGACATGTGATGAAATAATATCATTACTACCTTTGCCACAGAGCACCAGTCTCAACTTTTTATATAATTATTATGATTTAATCAATACAAATAAAGCTTTGTATAGTAATTTTCTATCTCCCTTGCTTTTTAATTTTATTGGAGAATAGCCATGGTCATTGGTTACACATTGCTTTCATGCTACAATGGCATAATCGACTGTTTTAGGGAAAGCACAGCTCAGTGGCCCATGTGAGGATCAAACCAACAACCTTGGTGTTATCAACACCACACTCTAACAACCTGAGCTAACCAGTCACCCCCCTCTATCTCTTAAGTATAAAGAAATGAGTAAAGATTTTATTTTATTTGAAACTTATAGTTTGTTGAATTTAATTTATATGGTTGATAACCAATGGAATGTGCTCATTGTCAAATTCATTAATTTGGAAACATTCACTCAGCCTGTGTGTGTACTGTGATAGGAGTTTGAGGTGTGCAGGTGCGGCACTGCTACAGGTAAAAGAAAGGAAACCCTATCTGTAAAGACTCATGTCTGTGAAGCCCCTGGCATCATGCCTGGCACGTGGTAGCAGGGGCTTGTGGCTTCTCCTGACCCACATTCAAATGCAGTGTGGAAACTTTCCCTCAGTTGAGTTCACAGGGTTATGATAGGAGGAAGTGTCCAGAAAATATGAATCAGGAAATGGTGCTCAGAGATCATTGGTATTGTGTTAAGGGGAGAGGGCATTCAGAGGACCCAGGATGAGGAGCCATTGCCCAGAAATAAAAAATAAAGACAGAAATTTTTTCTCAAGGGACTAAATGGCCAAGTATGAGGGCTGTGAAATATATTGAGTTGTTGGAAAAGTCATGATGCATTTTTGCAATGAAAAACAGAAAAAATACGTCATGACTTTTCTGACAACCCAATATTTTATATCATGACCCAATATATATTTGTTAATACATATATATGATTGAAATGTTTATTTACCCTTAAGGCATGCTAGAGTCTTTGATATTTTGTATTGCACTTTTGGCTCTTGTGCATGTACATTTTTTAATGCTCTCACAACTCACTAAATTGATTTCATGACCCACTAATGATTGGGAACCACAGTTTGAAAATCACTGTTTTTTTATTGGTTGGTTTTTTTTGTTTTTGCTACTTGCAGCTGAGTTGTGTTCAGACTTATCAGATGCTACATTTCACCACTGAGGTGCTTGCTACAAAATGAACATGTTGTGCAGCCTGGTGAAGTTGACCCATAACTATTGTCAGCCTGCTGTGCCATCAGCTGTTCAAGGAATTCGCATAAGCAAGTAGATATCACTTCATCTCAGTTCATATACCAGACAGTAGAGTTCAGACATTTCAATAAAAGTGTATCTCTCATAAAATAAAATACCTTTTAAAGTTTTTACATAGACATGACCTTCAGTCATAAAATGTTCATACAAATATTAATTCTATACTCTTCAAATATAATGAAGTGCTATTACAGAGATTTTTATCAGTAATAGTCAAAATGGGAGCAAAAATACAGAGCTGAAGTTTGAAAATTGCTTTCCAACAGTTGTCCGTGAAATGTTTGTCACTATTATCATGCAGGAAGATTGTGCCAAGCAGAGGACAGGGCCCAGTGTGGAAAGGAGCCAGTCAGAAGGTGTCAGAAGGGAGACTGAGGGTTGACTTTCCCTGCATTGGAGCACTGGCAAGATTTGGTTCAACCATTGATGAATCTGGGAACAGACCCTATGAAGGGCGGACAGTAAGAATCCGTCCTACCCAACCCTGCTGTCGGTGTGCCACCAAGTTCTGCCAGCTAAGTAGGTGGCCCCAGGCAAATCCCCGGGCTTCTTTCAGCCTCAGTTTCCCCTTTACATTTGAGATGGACTGTATCAGTGGTGTTCAAGTATTTTTTTAAGCAATTCAACTCTAAATTTAAACAAGTTCAGTTAAAGCAATTAAAATGGAGGTTTGTTGGTTCAAGCAGCAGCGCTGTGGTTCTGTGGGGCACTAGTTTGAAAACCACAGGGATGAGATAATTGCTAAAAAACCTTCCAAATTCAAGTTTTGTGAGGCAAGTTGCCACAATCTGTCTTTTTACTTCCCTTTAAAGCAACGATACAGTTTCCGGCTGCTAGCACTCAACACACAGTTATTGATGTTGGAAACTGAGGCAAGATATTGAGAGACTTTTACACTTGACTTTCTTAGGATTCCCTTAAAACCCTGACACCATTTCTTTGAGTAAATTAACAACATCTGCAAGTGGTCTGGCCCCTAAGGGTTCAAGGCTTTGTTTGCAGAGATGAGTTGGTTACACTGTTTATCAGTCCACAGAAAATGAGAAAGCCAAGGGCAGTGGAGGGTTTTCAGCTTTCGATGTGTGCGGTTTTTAAATTCTGAAGTTATCCTTCCTTTTTGATATTCAAATAGCCCTCTTTTAATGAAATGATGATAGATCGTTTTTTAGTCTTTTTCACTGTCCTTACTTGATACAAAAGTTGATAACCATATGTCAGTTCCCAAAAGGTTTTTTGACATTTACTAGTCTATAAAACCCAAAATAATGGGATCACTGCCTTACTCAAATGTCTTTTTTTACATACAAAGGAGGAAATAGAGCTCCATGGTCGCTTTGTCAGACATCAGTTAACCTTGGGTCTAGGACCCACCCACGGAGGAAGTCAGTGAGCCTGGAAGGTCCTGCAAGATGCCTTGCTTTTCCAGAGCCCATTGTGCAGAGTGCCTGCTTTAGGCGCCTCCCCTAATTCTCCTGTAATCATCGCTGATGTCGTCTAGTTGCCCAGTTCCAGCCCACCTGCTTTGGCAAAGCACTCTCCACCCAGTGCTTCTGGAAGGCTTTATAAAGGGAAGGCTCCTAACCTCAGGAACACCAAATGGCCCTGGTGACCCTGTATTTGCTTTGAGTGACAGCCCCATGCACTGTCCCGCCCCACCCCCACCCCCGCTCGTTTTGTTGTGTTCTGTGTGGTGTGTGTGGCAGGTGAGCAGAACAGTGCACTTTTTCTCTGGTAAAGGGCAACCATGGGTGCAGAGTTTTAAGTATCCCTTGGGCATTTACTCTCTGCCCCTCAGGGGAAGATTGAGAATGACCTGCCCTTTTGAAGTCAGAGGCTGTGTGGTTCCTAGCCCGGAAGTGGCAAGTCAGAACTCCTGCAGAGGTTTCTCAACACACAGGTGCCCAGGTCCACCTTCAGGAGGTTCTAGTTTAGAAGGCCTAAGGTTCAGCACGGGCACCCGTTTTTATTTTTTAAGCTTCACAGTAATTCTGATGTGCTAATAATGTTTTGTCTGAGACTTTATCATGTGTAGGACTGGCCTGCGTGACCTTCACTCTGCTTCAGTGAGCAACCCCCTAGCTCCAACCCCCACCTGTGTGAAAATATGGGACATGCAACTAAGCTCATGCTGGAGCCACTCGGATTTTTGAGGTTCCAAGGTTATGTTCCCATAAAAATGTCCACACATGGCATTGTTTCTCTGATTATACTTTATCAGTATGTATAGTATTTGCTTTGCTGCAGGTTAACAAATTGTGGGGGTTATGTTTACCCCTAAATGTCCAAATTTAAGGCCAGTCTTAATTACATAAGCATGATGCTTTTCTGTCACTGACGTGTATAATGCCTGATTGACATCTTTCTACAGATGTCTTTTTGGCTACCTAAATGGGCCCCTCCATCTCACTGAAAGAAATAACTGAAACTAAATCTGTATTACCGCAGCTTATCTAAACAAGGGGAAAGTGCGCATCTCTGAATTTCTTATACGTCTCTAAGGGAACTCTAGTGAGTCACCTATCACCTAAAATATGAATTAGTGCCCCCCAAATATCTTTTAATTTTGGATTTTCTTTATTTTTCTGAAGTGAGACATGCTTCTGGACTGAAAGACTTCAAAAGAATCCTCATAATAGCTAATTCCTATGTACTTTTTCTCTCATAAAACTATAATAAAAGTAATGATAAGAACAAAAAAATTCTTAATTTATCAAAACATAAATGCCAGTGTGAGCTCCTTAAGAACCTCTGCTCTCACCTGATTCCACCTACCCTGCCCACTTGCCAACTTCCAATAGTGGATTCTGTCTTCCTCCCCAGCCAATAATGTGGCAGTGGGCCCTAGACAAAGGCCTTCCCAGACCATGTGGTCACTAAGGATTTCACACGGGCTTCAGACAAAGACATTCCTGGATGGTATGGTTATCAAGACTTCTGCGTTTAATATTTCCAAATTCCCACCTCACCCAGGAGCCAGTCAGGAACTGGCACAATGACGACATGTTCTAATAATAAATCTTAGCTGCCAACCTGGAAACTTCAGGGTATATAGCCCCAAGTCCCACCCGGATCGGGGCTCAGCCTCTGGATGTGAATCCACTGAGCCAGTGCTGGCATTAATAAAACTTGCTTCCCATGCCTTGGTGTCCTGTCTCTTTTTCTGGGTTCCCCGCAACATAATTGGGGGCTTGTCTGGGATACGGAGACGGCGATATTTTCGCCTCCCTTGTCCCCAGAGCCCGACTCCCCTGGAAGAGAGGGGACGCGCACTCTACTCGGCGCCAGCAGACTCTTGTCTGTCAGTGGGGATGCCTCCCGCCAGCCACAGGGGACCGACCCCGGGAGCACAAAGGAACCCTCAGGGCTACGGGAACCAACTTCGGAGCGCCGCCCAACCAGGCAGGTAAGGACCCGGGTCACTTCGTAGCCTGTCCATCAGCGGACAGAAGGGGAAATTGATCACCTCCCGGAATCACCTGAGTATCAGTTTCTGAAAGAAACTGTGACTCCTAGGAACAGAGTGGTGGGTGGAGAATGAATGTGTTTGAGTCTGTAAATGAGACGCAGCCTGCCTGCGAAGCGAGTGTGAAGTCCCATCCGCGGGTCCGTGGTGCACCTCATATGGCTTAGGGTGGTATCGCTGAATTGTCTCATATGGTTTGGTGATCTGAGTTGAGGGCTTATATCAACCCACCAACACTAAGAGGCATCTGAGACTCCCCATGAGGGGAGTGGCCGGAGACAGACGAAGCGAATCTCTGAGTGTGTGTCGGCGCGGATTTTGGGTGGTTGCCATAGGTGGGTGACTGACTACTCAGACTCCTTTAGGATGTATGTTAAAAAATTTTAAGAAGGGATTCTCGGGGGGTTATGGCATTGAGATGACCCACCAAAAGCTCCGTACATTCTGTGAGATTGATTGCCCATCATTCGGTGTCAAATGGCCAGCAGAGGGAAGCTTAGACAGAGACCTCATTAGGAAAGTTTACCTCGTTGTTACCGGCAGCCCCGATCACCCTGATCTGTTCCCTTACATCGACTCATGGGAGGCTACTGCATGTACCCGACCCCCTTGGTTGAAGTCCTGTTTGGAAAACCAGAGCAGAATTCTTTTGGCAGGAGCTATAATAATCCCCTCACAGAAGCCACCTAAGGAAAAAACAGAAGGACAAAAGCCCATCCTGCCTTCAGACCCTGAGGAAATCCCGCCTCCTTATTCACCTATTTACCCACTCCTTCTGCGAGCCCCGCCCCCAGCACTGCCCTCGCCGCTCCACCTCCTCCACCCACCACGCCAGCCCTGCCTCCAGTACCACCCTCGCTGTCTTCACCTCATCCGCCCACTACACCCTCCCTGGAGTTTCTTGCCACGCCTCCGCCTCCAGTCCTGACCCCCTGTGGGCCCACAGATAAGCGGCTGCAGACCAAGGGCCCTGAGACTGGCGCTCTCCAGCTCCCCCTATGGGAAACCAGAGGCCCGTCTACTCTAATCAGGAAGGCCAGATACAGGGAGGCCGATGCATGTTTGTGTACCAGCCCTTCTCAACCACTGGTCTCTTAAATTGGAAAAATCATACCCCATCATATACAGAAAAACCGCAGGCTTTGACTGACCTCCTTCAGTCAATCATTCAAACGCATCAGCCCACCTGGGCTGATTATCACCAGCTACTCCCAACTCTCTTCAACACTGAGGAATGCTGGCAAGTCACCCAGGGAGATATAAAATGGCTGGAGGAACATTCCCCACCCGGGACCTTAAACATTCAAGTGTATGCCCAGAACCATTTTCCTGAGGAGGACCCCCAGTGGGACCCCAATGACGACCAGGACTTCCAGATGCTGGAATGGTATCAAGAAGCCCTTATAGGAGGCCTAAAGGATGTTAGCAAAAAAAGCATCAATATGAACAAGATCTCTGAAGTCCTCCAGGAGCCAGAAGAGAGCCCAAGTCAATTTTATGAAAGACTCTGTGAGACATTTCATCTCTACACTCCCTTTGACCCCGAGATTGTCAAGAATCAGCAGATGGTCAATGCTTCTTTAGTTGGGCAGTCCCAGAGTGACATCCGGCAAAAACTTCAGAAACTAGACAGATTTGCTTGCATGAATATCAGCCAGCTCCTCGAAGTGGCGACAAAAGTCTATATCAACCGTGATCAGGAGGCTCGTCGAGAGGCAGATCAGAAGATGAGGAAAAAGGTGGACTTGCTGGCTGCTGTACTTGTCAAAAGGGCTGGGACCCCGGGACAAAATGCCATCCCAAACCTGGGACTACCCCAGCGAGGGTGACATCAAGCGGTGCCACACTCCGGGAGGCCAAGGCTGGGACACGACCAATGTGCTTACTGCCACCAATGTGGCCACTGGAAAAATAAATGTCCTCAGCTGTTGGGGAGGATGCCAACAGGTCCGAGTCCCCAAAGGCGCGGTCGAGTCACTCACGGTCATTACCAGCTGCCCCAACAGATGCCAGGCCCTTCTGGAGATGACTTCATCGGAGTCGCTGGCATGGAAGAATACAGGGAAGAGTAGACCAGACCGGGCTCCATCCAGGTAGGCCCCAGGAGCCTATGGTCTGAATGTTAATTGGGGCCAACGCATTGACTTTATGGTTGACACAGGCGCTGAACGTTCTGTTGTGATACAGCCCATAGGCCCTTTCTCCCAAAAACAGGTCACCATCACGGGTGCCACGGGAGGACGAGTCCGTCGGCCCTTTTTACAGCCCCGACAATGCACCCTGGGAGGCCAAGAAATTACTCATCAGTTCCTCTACCTGCTTGACTGCCCTGTAGCATTATTGGGAAGAGACCTACTAGGAAAACTCCAAGCTCAAATCATCTTTAACCACAGTGCCAATGCTGAGCTAACATTAGGCAAATCAGGGGCTAAGATTATGTCCCTCGCCATACCTTGGGAGGAAGAATGGCGAATCTTTGATCTTACAGAAGAGGCCCAAGAGGACCCGAACTCCCCTTCTCAATATCGGGACTTTGGGCAGAAGACAACCCACTGGGCCTGGCATGACATGCGGCCCCAGTAGTTGTAGAGCTTAAACCTGGGGCAGAACCAGTGTGCACAAGCAATATTACATTCCCCACAATGCGCGACATGGCATCCAAAAACATTTGGACAGACTCCTAAAATATGGGATTCTTCGTCCCTGCCAGTCGCCTTGGAACACACCTCTGCTTCCAGTCCAAAAGCTGGGAACTGAGGACTACCGTCCAGTACAGGACCTGAGAGCAGTAAACCAAGCAACAGTTACTTTACACCCAGCTGTCCGAATCCATATAGTCTTCTGGGCCTCATCCCAGCTGAAGCAACCCACTTCACCTTCCTGGACCTCAAGGACACCTTCTTCTGCATTCGTCTGGCCCCGTAGAGCCAGCCACTCTTTGCCTTCCAATGGGAAAACCCTGCAAACGGGGACAAAGGACAGCTAACATGGACAAGGCTACCACAGGGCTTCAAGAACTCCCCAACCATTTTCGGGGCCACCTTGGCTTTGGACCTAAAGCCCTTTCCAGCCAGCCAAACCGGTTGTGTGCTGCTCCAATATGTAGACGACCTCTTA